>NW_028270158.1:45048407-45240907 GCF_037043375.1 Chiloscyllium plagiosum | reverse complement strand
GCCCATCTGCTCCAGATCCTGTTGTGATCTGAGGTAACCCTCTTCGCTGTCCACTACACTTCCAATTTTGGTGTCATCTGCAAACTTACTAACCGTACCTCTTACGCTTGCATCCAAATCATTTATATAAATGACAAAAAGTAAAGGACCCAGCACCGATCCTTGTGGCACTCCACTGGTCACAGGCCTCCAGTCTGAAAAACAACCTTCCACCACCACCCTCTCTTTTACCTCTGAACCAGTTCCGAATCCAAATGGCTAGTTCTCCCTGTTTCCGTGAGATCTGACCTTGCTAACCAATCTCCCACGGGGAACCTTGTCGAAAACCTCACCGAAAGCCATACAGGTCACATCTACCGCTCTGTCCTCATCTCTCCTCTTTGTTACTTCTTCAAAAAACTCAATCAAGTTTGTGAGACATGATTTCCCATGCACAAAGCCATGTTGACTATCCCTAATCAGTCCTTGCCTTTCCAAATACACGTACAAGCTGTCCCTCAGGATTCCCTCCAACAACTTGCCCACCACCGACGTCTGGCTCATGGTCTATAGTTCCCTAGCTTGTCATTACCACCTTTCTTAAGTTTACAAGAAAGGAAATTAAAAGTACTAACATATAAACAGATAATGCTTGGTCTCAAAGCAGGTCAGGCTCCATCAGTGAAGAAGGAAACAGAGTTAAGGGTTCAGGTCAATATAGATCAGAGTAGAAATGTTGTTGCCATCTCTTCCTGTAAGCTAATTGATCTGCTGTGTGTTTTTAACATTTTTACTTTTCAGATTTCTAGCAAGCACAATAACCTTATGCTCAAATTAAATATTGTGCTGAGATCACAAAAATAAGTAAATATACAAAGCACTATTTTCTGTAACTAGCGCAAAGGACGATGGCTGTGGTTGCTAGAGGTCAATCACCTTCGTCCAAGGACAGTCTCTAGGAACTCCTCAGGTTAGATTTTTCTAATCAAGCTGTTCAGAGATGTTTCATACCACAGAAGAGGAGAGTTCAACCCAGGCCTTCTAGCTTAGGGGTAGGGACACTTCTCTCCACTACACTGGGAGGGAATGGGCAGTAGTATTATCACTAGATTATTAATGTCCTGGGTGGTTGACTGCTGTCTGGGCAATTGGGGTGAGCAACAAATACTGGCCTATCCAGCAACATTCACAGCTATGAATTAACTTTGTAAAAAACACAAAAGCACAAATCTTCAGGGTAGCATCCTAGGCCAACCATCTTCAAATGCTTCACCAATGACCTGCCTCCATTATGAGGTCAGAACTGGGGATGTTCACTGAAGACTGTACAATGTTCAGCATCCTTTGCAATTCCTCAGATACTGGAGGTACATTCAGAAATGGACTGCAAGACCTGGACAACATCTAGCTTGGGCTGACAAACAGTAAGTAACATTTGTGTCACACAATAAAACCATTTCCAACAAGAGAGAGAATCCAACCATCTAATGGATGACATGCAATGGCATTACAACTGCTTAATCGCCATTGCCAACATTCTGTGAGCTGCTATTGATCAAAAACAGAACTAGACAATCTATATAAATATTGTCACTACAAGACAATGTCAGAGGCTAAGAATTCTGCAGCGAATAACTCAAGCACCCCCCCCCCCCCCCCCCTCCATCCACAAGGTACAAATCAGCAATCAAGAAAATGCTCCCAACTTGCCTGAATGAGGGCAGCTCCAACAATACTCAAGATAATGGACATCATCCAGGACAAAACACCCGAGCCACCTCTCCTGCACAGTAGTAGCAATGTGTACCATCATCTAGAGGATGCATTGCAGTAAGTTACCAAGACTCCTTCAACAGCATCCAAACCAATAATCTCTAAACTAGAAGGACAACTGTAACAGATGCATGGACAGCACATCCTGCAAGCTCCCCTCCGAGCCACACATCATCTTGACTTGGAACGATACCACTGCTCCTTCACAGTCAAAGTCCTATACCTCTCTTCCTACACTTGAAAAACTGCAGTGATTCAAACAGACAGCTCATCCCTAATTACCTTGGGGAAGGTGATGAGAAATACATGTTTACCTTCCAGCAACACCCACATCCCTTGAATCAAAAGAAAAAAAAAGTGCAATCTTCTGCTTGGGTAGTAAAACATGACCTCCTATGCAGAGAACAAGAAATAATCAAACATCACTTAAAAATCAGAGCTATGTAGTCTTACCAAATATTGCTGTGTCTTGTCTGTTCTGCTACTACCATGCTCCCGTAAACGTCACCCACAAGCTCAGGTGAAATCCAACGTAGAGGAATATACTGACCATCATTACTTACGATATAATCCTCCTGTTTCAGGCAACAATAAAAAAAGTTTAAGTGGAGATTTAAGAGTTTCTGAAAATCACAAAGAGTACTAATGGAGGAAATTGTATGAATTGTTTCCAATGGCAAAAATATCAGTGACCAGAAGCACATGAATCTGAGTGTAGTGTATTGACATGGACAGAAAATTGGTTAGCACACAGAAAAGGAGCAGGAATAGATGGGTCTTTTTTTGAATAGCATGCAATGACTAGTGGAGCACTGCAGGGTTTGGTACTAGGAGCCCAGATATTCACAATATATGTTAATGATTTAATGGAGGGAGCTAAATGTTATATCTGAAAATTTGGACATGATATAAAACTGGGTGAAAGGGCAAGCTGTGAGGAGGATGCAGAGATGTTGCAGTGAGAGAGTTGGGACAAGTGGAGGGAGTAGGAAAATGCATAGCATAATGTTTATAATGCGAGAATATACATTTTGGTAGTAAAAATTGGAAGGCAAATTATTATATGAATGGCTGTAAATTAAGAAAGGGGAACTGTTCAACGAGACTTGGGTGCCTTTGTGCACCAATCGCTGAAAGTAAGCGCGCAGGTGCAAGAGGCAATATAGAAGGCAAACAGTTTGTTGGCCATCACAGCAAGGTGATTTGAATATGGGACAAGAATTACTTGCTGCAATTATACAGGCACTAGTTGGAATTGTGCGCGCAATTTTGGTCTCCTTATCTGAGGAAGGAAGTTCTTACTGTACAGGGTATGCAACAAAAGTTTAGATTAGGTTACTTACAGTGTGGAAACAGGCCCAACAAGTCCACACCGACCCTCCGAAGAGCAACCCACCCAGACCCATTCCCCTACATTTACCCCTTCACCTAACACTACGGGCAATTTAGCATGGCCAATTCACCTGACCTGCATATCTTTGGACTGTGGGAGGAAACCCACGCAGACACGGGGAGAATGTGCAAACTCCACACAGACAGTTGCCCGAGGTGGGAATTGAACCCGGGTCCCTGGCGCTGTGAGGCAGCAGCGCTAACCACTGTGCCGCCCTGAAGCGACAGCAGGGCATATGAGCAGAGGTTGAGTCAGTTAGCATTGTATTCACTGGAGTTTAGAAGAGATGGGGGGATTTCATAGAAACCTATAAAATGCGAACAGGACTAGACAGGTCAGATGCAGAAAAGATGTCCCTCGTGGTCCAGAACCAGTGGTCAGAGTTTAAGGATAAGAGGTAAACCTTTTAGGACTGAGACGAGGACAAATTACTTCACCAAAGAGCACAATGAACTCACCACCACAGAAAGTGACTCAGGCCAAAACATCTTGTTTTTGAGAAGGAGGTACATGCAGCTCATAGCTAAAGGGATCAAGGAATATCGGAGGGAAGGTTGGATTCGGGTATTGAACTCATTGATCAGCCATAATCATGTTGAACGGCATGACAGAATAGGCTGAAGAAGTGAATGGCCTTTCCTTGCTCCTATCTTCTATATTTTAATTATAAAACGTATAACTTTTTTTTACTGTGATAACATATGCAATACATAAATTGTATCGAAATATCAGCTATTTGCAACCAGAAAAGAAAGAATTGCAAATTTGCATTTATACATTGTCTAACTACCATAAGAATGTGGTTGTGAGGATTACATATTTGCAATTTGCATAACCAACATGGATGCTGGCTACTTCAAAAAAGCACATAAATCTAGCACTAAAGTCCATTGTGGGCCATGCTAGGTAGACAGCTGTAGATCAGAGAATCAGTCAGCAAATTTTGAACTTTTTAAAAAAATTAATTGCTACAATTGACTTGTTAGGCCAAAGAGCCTGTTTCCACATTGTAAGTAACCTAATCTAAACTTTTGTTGCATACCCTGTACAGTAAGAACTTCCTTCCTCAGATAAGGAGACTCAGTCAGTACATTTTGAACATTTTAAAAAAATTAATTGCTACAAATGACTTGATTTATTCAAAACTCAAAGTTACAACTAACTTGTTGTACTGAGGAACTTCAATTATCCAAATATCAATTATCCGAATTTTGGATTATCCAAAGATGACCTCAAGGTCCTGATAGATACATTACAAAAAGGTGTTTCCAACACTGATCGCATCTTTTGTTTACAATGATTAAAAGTGAATTCGGCTTACTGAAATACTGCTGCGAACAGTCATGGACATCAACGGGAGCCCAGGCACCGTCTCCAAATGACTGACCACCCACCCTCTCTCTCTTTCTCCCTGCACTTTCCCTACACAGGGGTGTACTGTAAACCCCCCCTTCCCCAGATAATCTTTCTAACATTGTCCTGTACAGTGTATGGCTGCATGTGTGTGTGCACTATTTTGAGACTCACCCCCCCCCCCCCTCCAAAGGCAGCGGCTGTCTTGCTGATAGTGTCCAGTTTGGCTGCCGTCTCCATTCCGGTGGGAGGATGGTGGTGTCGCATGGTGTGCTGCTGCCTAGTTTCCTGAACAGGGAGCGGACATAGCAGGTGCTTACTTTGTCAATCCCATTGAAGTGAAGCAGCGGCTGGGAGGGGCTTCAGCAAGTCTGTCTCTGCTCAGAAACAAACCCTGAGACAAAGAGGGAGCAAGGCAGACAGGGCGAGGAAAAAGTAACCTTCAGAAAACTCCAAGCCCCAGAAGGGAACAAATGAACTATTAGACATTGAAAAATAAACCAGGAAGAAGTGTTTCTTTTTAAAAGATGATTTTTTAAAACTATAGTTTGTCATTAGGCATCCTGCTCAACCTGGGAGAACGAGACAGGAGAGGCCAGAGACAAGTTAGGAAAATTTCTTTAAAAAAATTCACAACCTACACATTATTTTGTGCAAATGAGGCAGCTAATATTACAGAAAATCATAGAGATCTATAGCACAGAAAAAGACCCTTTGGCCTATCAAGTCTGCACAAGTCACAAACAAGCACCTAAACTATTTGAATCCCATTTTCTAGAATTTGGCCAATAGCCTGGTATGCCTTGGCTTTGCAAGTACATAGCTGAAAACGTGTTGCTGGAAAAGCGCAGCAGGTCAGGCAGCATCCAAGGAGCAGGAGAATCGACGTTTCGGGCATGAGCCCGTCTTCAGGAATGAGGAAAGTGTGCCAAGCAGGCTAAGATAAAAGGTAGGGAGGAGGGACTTGGGGGAGGGGCGTTGGAAATGCGATAGGTGGAAGGAGGTTAAGGTGAGGGTGATAGGCTGGAGTGGGGGTTGGGATTGCAGGTTAGGAAGGTGGTGCTGAGTTCGAGGGTTGGGACTGAGACAAGGTGGGGGGAGAGGAAATGAGGAAACTGGAGAAATCTGAGTTCATCCCTTGTGGTTGGAGGGTTCCTAGGAGGAAGATGAGGCGCTCTTCCTCCAGCCGTCATGTTGCTATGGACTGGCGATGGAGGAGTCCAAGGACCTGCATGTCCTTGGTGGAGTGGGAGGGGGAGTTGAAGTGTTGAGCCACAGGGTGGTTGGGTTTGCAAGTACACACTCAAATACCTGGATGTTATATGAGGGTTTCTGCCTCCACCATTCCTACAGTGACAGTTCCAGATTTCCATTGCCCTCAGCGAAAAGAATTCCTCACATATCTTTTAAACCTCCTGCCCCTTACCTTAAATCTAAGACAGTGATTTGCCCAAAGGGAAAAAGTTCCTTCTTGCCAACCATGTAACCATTAATTAAGACAAGTAAAATATACATCTCAATCATGCTTCCCCTCAGTCTCCTCTGTTCTAAGAAAAATAACCCCCATCTGTCTAATCTGTCTTCATAATTAGAACTCTCCAGCCTAAACAACATTGCCTCCTCAGAGCCTAGAAGATTGTTAATATGCATACTGTTACTACTAGGACATAAAATTACTACTAGGCACAGTTGTGAAAGATTCCAGAGTACTTAAAAGACAAGTGGACAAACATTTGATAATGAACATTTTTAAGAGGAAAAGGAGAATAGAGCAGTACTGGCTGGATGAACCCAAGCTCAGTACAAAAAGTGTCCTCCTGTGCTGTGAAATTCTCAAAGTTTGCAACAAGGATCCTGTTGTTAAGGCCTGAGCACATCAGGCACATACAATAAGTTGCACACAGGAGGTAGAAGTATTTAGCCAGGGTAAGAAAAATGCAAACAATTCAAATTGTCACCTACAAGCAAATTCACATTAAGGATGGTAAAATTATTTTCAAAATTAATTTAAACAGCTGGACAAAAACTCAAATATTTCAGAACAGATGAAAATCAAAGGAAAATGTTAATGAATACAGGGCATACAGAGAGATATTTTGTGACACAAGCCAACAACAGAGCCTCCAAACCTAACGATCAGACTGATATGTCTGTATCATTAGGTAGTTAGAACACAATTATTTACATTTAAAAATAATCAACCAACCTTCTGTTCTATTAGCACTAGCAAAATTCTTCATAATTTAGAAGAGGTTTTCTAATTGGATTGTACAAGAAAGGGATCACTCCTTTCAGGACGCATTTAACAATCAATTGGTGAATGGGTAACAAATTTCATTTATTTTCAGAATAAACTGAACTGAAATATTGCTCAAACTCCCGATTCCAACTCCAAGAGAAAAACATATCAAGTCACTTTATTCATATATATGATTAAGTGAAAATAATGCGGTAAACGGTTTAATCTGAATGTCTCCTTGCAGGGTAGCTTGACTTTAACACTCCCACCCCACAATCTGTTGAGAGGTTGACTGTTGAAAAGACTATTGAGAGATGCTTAAATAATTGAGACAAGCACCAGGATTGGTGGACAAGTTTGGATAGGTTATGTAAAACATGCTATAGTACCTTTTGCTCTTAATAAAATCTCATGATGTAAAGAATAAATGCATTTTTTGTCTCTTCTTCAGGTTTTTAATACCATTGGGCTTGTTAACATTGCAAGAACTCCATCTGCACAATACACAATTTGCTCATGATTGGAGACCTTTTAATCAAATGATACATTACTTTTACATAGTCTTGGTTGGCTATTAACTCTAGCTTGCTAGAGGCATCTTCAACCACACCATTATTCTAACACCGTAACAATACTGCAGCGAGAAATTCAATACCAGTGATAATTTTGAGAACTTAACCACTATTTTCCACTCAATTAAAATACCTAATTCAGAAATGC
Source organism: Chiloscyllium plagiosum (assembly GCF_037043375.1). Lineage (NCBI taxonomy): Eukaryota > Metazoa > Chordata > Chondrichthyes > Orectolobiformes > Hemiscylliidae > Chiloscyllium > Chiloscyllium plagiosum. Next base: position 45,233,450 of record NW_028270158.1, on the reverse strand, counting down.
AGAGCAAAAGAGGTGCAGCATTTGATATTACTGTGCTCTCAAGTGTATTTTTCAGTGATTATAATTAAATGCACGTTTAATAAATCATAGCATTGTATTTAAATATTTTGTAGTATAAAATAACACCATTTGCTGATAATTTGCACACATTTGTCCACACTCAATTTGATTCACTTCATCAGCTCTACATAAATAAAAGATATACAGGCTTTAGTCTGAAATCGCAGCAAACTTCATTACTAGCAAGTGACGCATACAGAGGAGCACCGAAATAACTGCCTTACAAGATTGAAAAACTCTTAAAGAACGAATTGCTTACCCTGTACCGGCTGAATCCTATCCCATAGTCGCCGATTTTTACTGTTAAGTCTGTTGTGAGAAAACAATTCCGCAGTGCTAGGTCACTAATAAGGTGGAGATAATGTCAAGGCCGCAGCAAAGCACCATTCGGAAAAGGAAGGAGGCAAAAGAGAAATAAATGTCAGAAAGAACTTTTGAACGTATTCAATCAATAACTTCTCATAACAGAATGGACACAGCTTAGCTCAAGTACTCTAAAATTAGCTTTGCTCATCACTAATCAGGTTTCATCAGAAGTACAAAACAAGGATACTTCTCCCAAGAGTATAGTGATAAATGGGAAATGTTATTGTTGCACAGTATACAATATAAAATTGAGTTCCATTTCACCATTAGTTTTGTTGCTTTTCTACATCCCAACAGATCACATCTCTTCTCAAGAATTTACAAACAGCTTGCAGAAAAATAAACCACTATATCCCAAAGGATTGTGACTTCTGCAAACATGATCTAGAGTAGTCAACATCAGTTTTTATACTTTAAATATTAATATAATAATCTGGCTGCGAATTAGCAAACATTTTAAAATAGCAATTATGCAGGACAAATCTATAAGTCAGTTAGCAACACTCAGGCGAAGAACAACAATGTATAAAAATAATTCACTTGCATGAACATCACTAATTAATGATGGCAGTGAACATTTTCAGAAAAATGATTTGAAACATTGGCATCTCTTCAAAGTATTGCACATACAACACAATTACTGCAGTGGAGTGAACGTATTGCGTGCTAGCATTCAATTAACATCACAGGGCTACCAGCAACTAGAAACTGAATTGGACAATGTTGTGGCTAAGAAAAGAACAGCAGTAGGTCATTCAGCCTCTCATGCCTATTCCACCATTAATGAGACCCTGTCTGATTTATGGCCTAACTCCATATACCTGCCCATGGCCCATATCCCTTAACACTTTGCTTAACAAAAAATCTGATATTTAAAATTAGCAACTGATCTAGCATCAAGTGCTGTTTGTGGAAAGAGCATTCCAAAAATATACCACCCTTTGTGTATAGAAATGTTTCCTAACATGTATTCTGAACATTTTGACCCTTAACTCTGAGATTACGCCCCTGGTTCCAGAATCTCCAGCCGTTGAAAATAGGATAAAGATAAAATGTCTTTTCCTGTTAATATCTTAAAAGATTTTGAACAAATCACCTCTTAGACTTCTAAAATCTAGAGAAAACAGGTCTAATTTGTATAATCTCACATCATAGCTTAACCCCTTAAAGTCCAAGCATCATTCTTGTAAACCTGCATTGCACTCCCACCAAAGCGAAAACATCCTGCCTAAGATATGGTCTCAGTACTCCAAGTGAGGTCTAACCAAGGTTTTGTATAGCTGCAGCATAACTTCTGCATCCTTACATTCCTGTCTTCTAGATATAAAGGTTAGTTTTCTTAACTATTTTCTGCATCTGTACATGGCATTTTAAAGATCTATGCATCTGAAATCCCAATCTCTTTGGGGGAAACAGCTATGTAATTTTACCTATAAAATCACAAAGGAATTTTAGTGACCAGCTGCACTTTGTCATGACTCAGTACAGTATTCATGAATGAGAATTGTGTGCAATTCAATATGCTCGTGTGGAATTGCCCATTTGTTTTTATCCCTCCAATCATGGGATATAGGCATCACTGGACAGATCTGAATTTATTGCCCATTTCTAATGGTCTTGCAGAAAATAGTAGCTGATTTCTAGAAGATAGCGAGCTGATTTCTAGAACCGCTGCAGTCATTGAAGAGAACGTATACTCTCAGTATTGGATGGAATTTAATATTGATAAATGTGAGGTGTTGTATTGTGGGAAAGCAAATCTTAGCAGGACCAATACACTTAATAGGAAGATCCTAGGGCGTGTTGCTGAACAAAGAGACCTTGGAGTGCAGGTTCATAGCTCCTTGAAAGTGGAGTCGCAGGTCAATAGTATAGTGAAGGTGGCGTTTGGTATACTTTCCTTTATTGGTCAGGGTATTGAGTATAGGAGTTGCGAGGTCATGTTGCGGCTGTACAGGACATTGGTTGGGCCACTTTGGAATATTGCGTGCAATTCTGGTCTCCTTCCTATCGGAAAGATGTTGTGAAACTTGAAAGGGTTCAGAAAAGATTTACAAGGATGTTGCCCAGGTTGGAGGATTTGAGCTACAGGGAAAGCTTGAAAATGCTGGGGCTGTTTCCCTGGAGCATCGGAGGCTGAGGGGTGACCTTATAGGTGTTTATAAAATCATGAAGGGCATGGATAGGGTAAATAAAGTCTTTTCCCTCTGGTGGGGGAGTCCAGAGCTAGTTGGCATAGGTCTACAGTGAGAGGGGAAAGATATAAAAGAGATCTAAGGGGCAACTTTTTCACCCAGAGGATGGTGTGTGTATGGAATGAACTGCCAAAGGAAGTGGTGGATGCTGGTACAATTGCAACATTTAAAAGACATCTGGTTAGGTATAGGAGTAGGAAGGCTTTGGAGGGATATGGGCCAGGTGCTGGCAAGCGGGACTAGATTAGGTTGGGATATGTGGCTGGCATGGATGCGTTGGACCGAAGGGTCTGTTTCTGTGCTGTACATCCATTTAATGGAGCTGCTGTATTTGAACATGGACTGCTTCAGTATCTGAGGTATTATAAATGGTCTTGAACACTGTGCAATCATTTGAAAATATTCCCGCTTCTGACCTCACGATAAAGAGAATGGTTTTTTGATGCAGCTGAAGATGGTTAGGCCTAGGACACTGAAGAACTCGTGCAGTGATGGAGCTAAGACAATGGACTCCCAATAACCACAACCATTCTTCCTCTGTACGAGGTATGACCCCAACCAGCAGAGAGTATTCCCCTTCCTTATTTGCCATTGACTCCAGTTCTGCTATGGCTTCTTAGAGATATATTTGCTCAAATGTGGCCTTGATGTCAAGGGAATCACTGTCACCTCACCTCTGGAACTCAGCTCTTTTTGTCCATGTTAACACTAAGACTCTAACGAGCTCAGGTGTTGTACGACCCTAGCAGAACCCAAACTGGGCAACACTGAGCAGGTTATTGCTAAACAAGTACTGCTTGTTGATGATACCTTTCAGCATTTTACTGATGATTGACAGTAGCCTGATGGGCCAAGTTGGATTTGCCCTACCCTTTGTGTACAAGACATATCTTGCCAATTTTCCACATTGTTGGATAGATACCAGTGTTGTAGCTGGTGGCTCAGTGGTTAGCACCATTGTCCCACAGTACCAGGGTCTGTGTCTGCATGGGTTTCCTCCCACAGTCCAAAGATGTGCAGGGTTAGGAAAGTAAACCAGATACATGCTTGAGATGGGGAACATTGCAATGTTATGGAGAAAAAGCAGGGAAACGGGATTATTGGATTTTCTCTTTCAGAGTTAGCAGAAGTACAATGAGCCAAATGGCCCTCTACTATGTTTTACAATTCTCCTAAAGGCTACTTAACATTCCTCCTTCAACCAAAACAAAACAAAGTGTGGATGCTGGAGATTTGAAACAAAAACAGCTGCGAGAAGAACGCAGAATTAACACCGAGTCCGGTGACTCCCCAACTTTGGCTTCAGCATAAATATCACTTTTTCCGAGCCACTAACGGTTCTAATGAAGAATCAGAACATTAACTCTGCTTTCTTCCTATAGATGCTGCCAAACCTGCTGAGTTTCTCCAGCAATTTCAGGTTTTTGATGCATCCTTTAACTGCTAACATCAAAAACCAGATTAACTGGTCACACTTCCCATTATCGATTGTACGTAAATTAATTGTCATGTTTGCCAACACAGCAATCGCTGCATGTAAAGGTGAGTCATGTGAAGTACCTTAGGAATTTGAGAAATGGGATGAAGAGCTTTATAAATTCTAAACTCTTCCTTCTATCTTTCATTTTTCTGACCCAAGATGGCCAATCGAACTTCAAAATCATGAATAGTCTAGATAACAGAGAAAGTGTTCCCACTGCCAGTAAGGTCAAGGTCCACAGGTTACAGATTCAAAGTGATTGCCAAACAAATCAAAGGGCACATGGGAAAAATCTCTTTAGTAGTAAGTGGTTAAGATCTTGAATGTACTACCCAAGGGTGAATCTGCTTCCATCGCAATCATAACTTTCAAAAGGGAAGTACCCATAGGGGGAAAAAATTGTACAATTACAAGAATAGTAAAAAGAGAGGGGACTAACTAAACTACTGTTGTTGAGAGCCTGCACAGCTGCAACAAACTGAATGGCCTCATCCTTTGTCATAGTCAAGAGTTTTACAGTACAGAAAGAGGCCCTTCACCCTCCTGCTCTCACCAGTCATTAAACATATAGCTCCCAGTTTCCAGCACTTGACTCATAAAAGGGAATAGAGGGTCTTTGGATGGTAACAAACAAGAAAGAGGGTGTTCATGTTCTGAAATTAGTAAACCCAATGTTCAGTCCTGACAGCTAGAAGATACCTAGGGTGGAGCATGTGTTGTTCCTCCACCTTGCATTGAGCCTTGTTGGAGCACTACAGTAGGCCTCTTTTACTCATTGTTCATTAGCTTCTCCCAAACCCTTAAGACTTATTGTATATAGGATACTCCCAACACAGCCAACCCATTTTCTATAATTTATACTTCTTGTTAGCATCCTCCTAACGATTATCTCTCTCAATTTATTATAAACAATTTCTTTGTTTCCTATTCCTTTTCTCTCTCTCTAGGTACTGCCTTCATGTACTCTATTCCCAAACTCATCCCCTTCATCAATTTCAATACCACCCTTCCCCACCTATTTTCAGTACTGATAAAAGGTCACTGGACTCGAAGCTTTAACTCTGCGTCTCTCAGGATATTCAAAATCAAGGTCACCCTAATTTAACCATTCTATGATCGTGTCAGTTTGTAAACCAATAATTGAACCATGCAGTACTTCAGATTTGTACCCTCGTGAACTGGATGCCTCCTTTTTTTACAATTCCATAAATATGCTGAATAGACACAGACACAATACAAAACGTTTGAATTCAAAAATTTAATTCTAAATAATTTATGCATGAATATTAGAAATAACACAAGCTACTTAACTGTCTGTACCATGAGACTGAAAAATTGGTATCATTTTAGTCAAAGTTGTTCTGATATAACGTGACAGGTGTGTCCCTAAGCAACCTTTCACTAAAGAAAATCATGTTATGGAAAACTGCTAATAGAAAATCGGACTGTAGAAGATCGCGAAACAAAAAAAAAGTCGCTATAGCCGTTCAACACAAAGTTCACATTGTCCAAACAATGTCCACAATTCACCAATCACGTTATAGCAATTCGTGCGAACAAAATGCTCTTTATAGCAAAGACCTGTATCATTTAGAAATCCATGTAATCTCCAAGTAGTAACAGGGTGGGATGAAACAGTTCAGCTGCTTGAAATCACCACCAGCAACAAAATCACTGATGCTGGAGCTTTTCCACATACTCAGACAGCAGCAGGATATTGTTGCCAGAAATGAACACTTGTTATGGTAAACCAGAAGATCCAACATTCAGGAATACAAGTTACTTTTTACTGTACAGTTCAGGAACAGAAGGCAAAGTATGTGACAAGTGGATGGACAAAGGGGCAGGCGTTGACTATGCATCTGGGGGGAGGGTTGTAAAGTTACAGCTTGTTACATTAAAATCTGGCAGACACTTTTCATCTGTGCAGTTTAGTTAAAAAATTGTTAGACTGAGCAAATCTTACTTGGAAAATATCTGAATACATTTTTCACCAATATCTCATTCACACAAAATTGACACTCCAATGGAAGTGAGTTATCAAAGTGGTTTTAAAAAAATGCAAAAACAATCTTGGGGTGAAAAAGAGAATTCACCACTTTCTCCAGTCTGCTCAATAGAGTAATCATTGACTGTACAAATAATTAAGATTAGATCTACCGATTGTTTAGCTTTGGAGAGATCATCATATTTTGCTTTAGTGCCTCTTAATAAATCACGTGTAAACTGATCTGTCACATCAAACTATCATATTTAGCAGTAGTGACAAGACAGGCACAGCATTTATGAGTGTTGTGTAATTTAATCAGCTGTGTCTTATTCCAATTAAGGTGAACACACAAGGTTAGCCGAAGAGCAAATACTTTGACAAATATTACAGCCTGGACCTAAAGTAAGTTTCGGTACACAAGGATTTACTAGTTACTTTTTAAAAACTGTGATTCACAGTGATTTTTCACACCTTTGGTCCCTGTTTAGTATCCAATGAAATGAATCAACTGCAAGGTTGACAACCTAAGTACCCATGGAAAGTACATTATTAAATATATATCCTCTTTTAATGCACTGTTCAAGTATCCTCTTTTAATGCACTGTTCAAGTGGCTGGATATCTGTTGGAAAAACAGACTCTCAAAATCAGGTAATATCTTTCTGTATACAGTTCTCTTTGCTTAAAATATTTCTCTTAATTCCTAAAACAAAGCACAGATACAGTCTAAACTAAAGAACAGTGCAACCATTTGTTTAAGCACATGTACATCTATGTGTATTTTCAAGCAATATTTTGATAAAATAAAACCACCTCAATTTTCACTTTGCTTTTGCATATTTTTCCCTCCCACCCCCTTGCAAAATCAGCCAGTCCCTGAGCAGCTAAAATGCCTTGGCCTGTCAAGTCACCCAAGAGATATTCAAGAGCCTTGGAATGCCTTACTGATTTGTCAAACTAACAATTTTTAAATTTAGATCCTTTTAAGAGTATTATCAATGCACCCAGCTTGATATATATTAACAGACTTAAATTAATTAAGTTTGACTTTTACTTAAAAACAAATAAAAAAGGCTTTGGTGCCAAGGGAAGAGGAATATTCTAGTCAACAAAATGGCTACATAGATTTGAAGATGAACCTAGAAAATACAATATCTTGGGTCGAGTGGCATGTTGCCTCTCTGGTCACACGTTCAGATAAATTTCAAGCACAATCAGTGGCTGCATATATTTTGTTTGATAATCCTTAAAATGTCTGCAACCCAATTGTCATATGCTGTCTTTGTCAGCAAAAGGGAAACAAAGATGATGTAATCATTTTAAGGAATCTACTCAAAAGAATACAGTAATTTGGATAATAATAATAATAATAATAATAATAAACACCTGTGTACAAAACCATGCTTGTGCAGATGAGCAAGTCCAGCAGCAATCTCACAGGCCATTCTCTGTAGCAGCTCCAAACCATGGGGGCTCTGTTCATGCTGTTGACCACGTAGATACCCTTTTATGTCACCCTGTGAATACAAAGAACAAAGTAGCATTAATTGTTCATATTATTTGAGCTATTTGCTGCTAATAGCATCTGCAATCCCCTCGTCTCCTGTCCAATTTGCAAGCTAATGGCTCTCTCGATGGTGGGTACCAGGGATGTGCATCTCTTATACTGCTGTGAATTGAAAGCAGTTGTTTATAAAGAAATTACTAAGCTTTATGATTGCATTCAAAATGGCTGTATTATATGCCAGACAAAATGACAGGTTAAACATTGCACTAGGGTATAAGATGATAATGAAAAAAATGCAATCGAGGAATAGAGTGAAATGTTCAAGACATTTATGCTCCTCCAATTTTGGTCTCTTGTACATCCACAATTTTCATCATCCTACCACTGGCAGCCGTGCCTCCAAGTCTTATTCAAGTTCTTTGTGGATGAGGTAATTCATAAATACTGCCACCTTTTGGTCGCAGGTGGTTCTGTTAAACTGGTTATTTGCTAGATAGTTTTCTTCTTTCATGGGATATGAGCATCATTAATAAGGCCAGCATTTGTCAAACTGTCCCTTATTGTCCCTGAGATGGTGATGATGAGGCACGCTCTTGGCACATTATAGTCCATCTAGTGCATAAAAGGTAATGTCACCATTGACAAAAAGTTATTACTGGAGAAATTCTGTAGGTCTGGCAGCATCTGGGGAGAGAAAACAGAGTTCGAGAAAGACAAGCGCAGCAAGTACATAAGAACACCACCTCCTGCAAATTTCCCTCCAGATCACATATATACATATTTTGTCATCCTTCGGTGCCTCTGGGTCAATTGTGAATATAGCTACATCAAATGGACTGCAGCAATTCAAGGGGGCAGCTCATTATCCACTGGTTCAACAGCATCTAGAGAGGACAATAAATGCTGGACTAGCTAGTGACATCCACATCCTAAAAGTGAATTAAAATAAAGCTGGCAATGCAAAGGCTGGCTACCTATCTGGCCCACCCATCTAGAACATAGAAAAATACAGCGCAGTACAGGCCCTTTGGCCCTCGATGTTGTGCCGATCCAAGCCCACCTAACCTACACTAGCCCACTATCCTCCATGCCTATCCAATGCCCGTTTAAATGCCCATAAAGAGGGAGAGTCCACCACTGCTACTGGCAGGGCATTCCATGAACTCACGACTCGCTGAGTAAAGAATCTACCCCTAACATCTGTCCTATGCCTACCACCCCTCGTAATAGCTGACTCCATACGTGGAAAGACTCCATACGTGGAGTCCATCTGTCCCTGACTTAAGATAAACCATCCCAGCCTGAGTTTTATTATGTATTTATTTATTCAATTGTTGGATATGGGTGTCGCTGGATGGCTCGCATTTATTGCCTGTCCCTAGTTGCCCTTGTGAAAGTGGTGGCGAGCTGCCATCGTGAACCACTGCAGTACACCTGCTGTGGATTGACTCACAATGCCATTAGGGAATAATGCCAGGAATTTGACCCAGCAATAGTGAAGGAACTGCAATATATTTCCAAGTCCGGATGGAGAGTGGCTTGGAGGAGAACTTGAAGGTGGTGGTATTCCCATATCTGCTGCCCTTGTCCTTCAAGATGGAAGTAGTCATGGGTTTGGAAGGTGCTGTCTGAGGATCTATGGTGAACTTCTGCAGTGTATCTTGTAGATAGCACACACTGTTGCTACTGAGTGCCAGTGGTGGAGGGAGCAGATGCTTGTGGATATACTGCCAATCAAGCAGGCTGCTTTGTCCTGGATAATGTCAAGCTTCTTGAGTGTTGTTGGAGCTGCACTCATCCAGGCAAGTGGGGAATATTGCATCATAGTCCTGACTTGTGCTTTGTAAATGGTGGACAAGCTTTGGGGAGTCAGGTGGTGTGTTACTCACTGCAGTACTCCTAGTCTCCGACCATCTCGTGTAGCCGCTACGTTTATGTGGGGAGAGCCCGTTGAGTGTCTGGTTAATGATAACCCCCAGGATTTGATACTGACAGTGACACCACTGAATGTCAAGAGGCTGTGGTTAGATTGTCTCTTATTAGTGATGATCATTGTCTAAAAACGTTACTTGCTGCTTGTCAGCCCAAGCCTAGATATTGCCCAAATCTTGTCGCCCAAATCTTGTCGCATTTGGACATGGACTACTTCAGTATCTGAATCGTCACAAATGGTGCTGAACATTGTGTAATCATCAGTGAACATCCCCACTCTGACTTAATGACAGAGGGAAGATCATTGATGTAGCAGCTGAAAGTGGTTCGGCCTAGGACACTGCCCTGAAACTCCTGGAGAGATGTCCAGGAGCTGAGATGACCAACCTCCAACAACCATAGCCATCTTCTTAAGTGTCAGGTAAGACTCTAATCACCAGAGTTTGCCCCCAGATTCTCACTGTTTCCAGTTTTGCCAAGGCTCCTTGATGCCATACTTGATCAAATGTAGCCTTGACGTCAATGGCTGTCACTCTTACCTCACCACTGGAATTAAACTCATTTATTCATGTTTGACCCAAGGCTGTAATGAGGTCGGGTCCAGGTTCACCCAAACTGGGCGTCATTGAGCAAATTATTGCTGAGCAAGTATTGCTTGATAGCACTGCTGATGACACTTCCATCACTTTACTGATGATCAAGAGCAGAATGATGAGGCAGTAATTGGCTGGGTTGCATTTGTCCTGCTTTTAATGTACAGGACATACTTGGACAATTTTCCATAAGTATGCTCATGATTCAATATAGTTGTTCTGAAATTGAATACCATCCAAGACAAACAACCCAGTAAAACTTCCACAATTTGAAACTAATGTTATATATTGTAAATCATTGTTACTAAAACCTTTTCTATATTCAGTCTTTAACACAGCCTGCATTGACGTTAACCCTTTCACTAAAAATAGCTTGAAACATTTTGTGCCACATATTTCATGCAAAATTAGTGAATTAGAAAAACAAAAATATCGCGATGAAATTGAGAAAAGTTTGAATAATAGTTGGGTGAGGGAAGAAAGAAAAAGAAAAACAGACATAAAATGGGCTGTCTACCAAGTTGCTTCGTTTGCATAACCAAGGAAACAAATTCCAAAGCCAAAGTGACAACAGCAGTATGTTGAACTCCTAGTAATGATTGGTTTCAGTTGCCAACTTCAAATGATCTGGTGCTAGGAAGGCTGACAAAAGCCCCCAGTTTGTTAGTTGGCTCTCTGGAAAGTGGGCAGGAAATTATAAATTCACCATTATTACAAGATGGGCTACCAATAGCTGCACTGGTTTCAGAATAACCATACTGGACGAGGAGGAGATTTAGTCTAAAGAGGAAACAGAGGAGATATAGCAGTAGAATTCTGAAGGAGCGGAATAGTGAAAGTAATTTTAAAAAGATTCTAGCATTCCCCAAAGTATCGGTAACATACAATGTTATTAAGCTCACCAGCATTCAAACTAAATGGTGGAACCTAGTGGATGCTCTGCCAAAAAGCACAGGAAAAGTCAATCACAGGGAAACCAATCGGAGAAAAAGTTGGCTGCAGGCATGGAATGATCAGAATATCTGAGGTGCTCCTCCATCCCAGGCTGTTTCTCTCGGTTTCTCTCCTGTGCTGATGATAAGCTGACCAACAGATGTGGACAAAAGTTAGCCCATTTTTGGGGCAAAAAGGGGAGTATGGCAATGAGAGAAACTGCCATGCCAGAATCTCAGAAGTGAGACTGCTGGCCTCAAGGAGGGGAGATGGGTTGCAACACTGAGGAGCAACATTAATCCTTTCTACAATGGAACTCTCAACTGAGAGCCAGGAAAACTAATGCAATGAATGCCTGCAACTAAAAGTGGAGTCTCTAGCTTAAGATTGCAGATGCTCAAGTGGAATACTATAATGAGATTGTGTTGTAATGAACACCTGTCAATCTAATCATTTACTACTCAACTGTTTGATTTCATAAAAATGTGCATTTATACATTGTCATAACTCAAAGCTTCTATGACTAAATTACTTGAGGTGCAGCGACTGTTAGAAATAAATATGCAACTAATTTAGATGTGATCTCAACCAGCCTGAGGAAGGTCGGTTTATGGTAATGGTTTGTTTAAAGAAGTATGTCAATTATTTTTTTAAAAACTTCTTTTGTTATCAGATACTTATTCTTTTGTGTCAGTTTTAATACTGTGGTATTTAGGAAATTAATACTTTCCTTGTGTGTTGTTACTTTAAGTTTAATAATGATGATTGTTGAGGATATTGTGAATTATTTCAAATGTGCATCAGTGCAAGTTTAAATACTATACTCCCCCAACACAACTGCAGAATGCAACGTTACTACAAAATTGCATCATCTAAAAGAATGTTAATGGAAATGAAAAAGTAGCTTTTGAAAATAAAAATAGACCTCAAGAGAAGCCCTGGGAAAATAAAATAAAAAAAACACACAACATGATTATTTTTCATAACTTCTGAGCATTGAAGACCAATTTTATTACTCAATATTTTCAGAATTATTACAACTGAATGACTTATCTCACCAAATGAACAAACATTAAAAAGAAACTCTTATCACTACATAAAATGACTAAATATGAAGTGGAAATCAGGCAATGTATCTAATGAAAAGCTAAAATTAAAAATGTAGAACTGACACTGCAATACATATGTACAAAATGTACATATATATAAAAATGTATATTTAATATGTTTCTACTGCAAATTCAGTGAATTTTTAACATGTGTCATACAAAATTGACAAAAAAAGGCCAAGTGTCTATTAAATAGATGGTACAACTTTCCAAATGAAAATTAGCAGATATTTAATACACTCACTAAGTTTCATAAGCTTGCTACTATAGGTTAGCTTCAAATAAAATTTACCAGGCATAATTGGACTCTCACAGCAATTTTCACAGTTTGTTGATACAGTGTATAAACATGCATAGGAAGATGGCTGTGATGGTACTCAGTTCAGGTCTATAATGAAACCTCCACTGCAGGCCTATGATTTTGTAATACAGAACCAAGTAAGGGATTGAGCGTAGCTTATAAGACTAACAGGCTAGTTACCTGATTTGTATCATCTGTTGTGTCATGTGAATTTTAGGGCGGCACGGTGGCTCAGTGGTTAGCACTGCTGCCTCACAGTGCCAGCAACCTCGGCCGACTGTCTGTGTGGAGTTTGCATATTCTCTCTGTGTCTGCGTGGGTTTCCTCCGGGTGCTCCGGTTTCTTCCCACAATCCAAAGATGTGCAAGCCAGCTGAATTGGCAATGCTAAATTGCCATAGTGTTAGGTGCATTAGTCAGGGGTAAATATAAGGTAGGGGAATGGGTCTGGGTAGGCTGCTCTTTGGAGGATCGGTGTGGACATGTTGGGCCAAAGGGCCTGTTTCCATAATGCGGGTATCTAATCTAATCTAGAACAACCTCAATTCTCTGAATGAGACAGGCAGGGAGTATTTTGTTCAGATAACTGATTGTTTGGAAACGGATTGTGCTGCAAAGGTAGGGATACAGGACAGAGCAAGGTAGAGAAGAGAGAAGTCATGTTGCACACAGATCAGGATAATTAATGTCAGGAAACAAAATAAAAAGCATGCAGCAGGCAGGATTCATACACAAGGCCTCCTTAAATCACGCGAGGATCAAAAAGTGATGGCTCAAAGGTAGAAGACAGAGGGTGGTGATGGAGGGTTGTTTTTCAGAATGGAGGCCTGTGACCAGTGGAGTGCCACAAGGATCGGTGGTGGGTCCACTACTTTTTGTCATTTACATAAATGATTTGGATATGAGCATAAGGAGATACAGTCAGTAAGTTTGCAGACAACACCAAAATTGGAGGTGTAGTGGACAGAGAAGACGATTACATCAGATTACAACATCTTGACCAAATGGACCGAGAAGTGGCAGATGGAATTTAGTTCAGATAAACGAGAGGTGCTGCATTTTGGGAAAGCAAATCTTAGCAGGACTTATACACTTAATGGTAAGGTCCTAGGCAATGTTGCTGAACAAAGAGACCTTGGAGTACAGGTTCATAGATTAGATTAGATTACATTAGTGTGGAAACAGGCCCTTCGGCCCAGCAAGTCCACACCGACCGGCCAAAGTGCAACCCACCCAGACCCCTACATTTATCCCTTACCTAACACTACGGGCAATTTAGCATGGCCAATTCACCTTACCTGCACATCTTTGGACTGTGGGAGGAAACCGGAGCACCCAGAGGAAACCCACGCAGACGCGGGGAGAACGTGCAAACTCCACACAGTCAGTCCAGAGGCGGGAATTGAACCCGGGTCCCTGGCGCTGTGAGGAAGCAGTGCAAACCACTGTGCCACCATGCCGCCCACTAGCGCCTTGAAAGTGGAGTTACAGATAGATAGGATAGTGAAGGCAGCGTTTGGTATGCTTTCTTTTATTGGTCAGAGTATGAGTACAGGAGTTGGGAGGTCATGTTGTGGCTGTACAGGACATTGGTTAGGCCACTGTTGGAATATTGCATGCAATTCTGGTCTCCTTCCTATTGGAAAGATATTGTGAAACTTGAAAGGGTTCAGAAAAGATTTACAAGGATGTTGCCAGGGTTGGAGGATTTGAGCTATAGGGAGAGGCTGAACAGGCTGGGGCTGTTTTCTCTGGAGCATCAGAGGCTAAGGGGGGACCTTATAGAGGTTTACAAAATTATGAGGGGCATGGATCGGGTAAATAGGCAAAGTCTTTTCCCTGGGGTCGGGGAGTCCAGAACAAGAGGGCTTAGGTTTAGAGTGAGAGGGGAAAGATATAAAAAAGAGACCTAAGGGGCTATGTTTTCACATAGAGAGTGGTACATGTATGGAATGAGCTGCCAGAGGAGGTTGGTACAATTGCGACATTTAAAAGGCATTTGGATGGATATATAAATAGGAAGGGTTTGGAGGGATATGGCCAAGGTGCTGACAGGTGGGACTAAATTGGGTTGGGATATCTGGTTGGCATGGACGGGTTGGACCGAAGGGTCTGTTTCCATGCTGTACATCTCTATGACTCTATTAGAGTGCCGCAGTGCCGTGTGCGATGCTGCTAACGGCCCACTTCCTGCCATCAGACGGTTAGAGGGCTTGCGAAAGGAGTGTGGGACGAATGGTGTGCGTGCGTGAGCAGGTAGCAGCACTTGTTCCATATCTCTCCAAACACTTCTTGTTGATGTATTTCTCTAAATGTCCTCTAAATGTTGTAACTGTACTCACATCCGCCATTTCCTCTGGAAGTTCATTCTACATGTGAACCACTCCCTGTGTAAAAAAAGTGCCCTTCATGTCTTTTTTTAAAAAAAGTCTTTCTCCTCTCGTCTCAAAAATATGTGCCCTCGTCTTGAAATCACCCACCAGCGGGAAAGACACCCACCATCACCTTACCTTTTACACCTCCCTCACCTTGAATTCTTGAATTCCCTAATGGCATTGTACATCTATCTACAGCATACGGACTACAGCAGTTCAAGGAGGCAGCTCACCATCACCGCCTTCTCAAGGGCAACTAGGGACAGACGAATGCTGGCAAGGCAGGGATGCCCACATACCTTGAAAGAATAAATTTTGAAAAAATTCATTTTCAATTACTCGAATTGACACAGATTCATATGCAGGGAACAACTCTCTGCAAATAGAAGTAATATCATCCAGGAGCTTGGTGTGCCGTTTTTAAAACAATTGTTCATGGTATGCAAGAGTCACAGGTTAGGAATTTAATACTCATCCTTATTGCCCTTCAGAAAGTTGTGGTGCTTTCTTGATGTGCTGCAGTTCATGGGGATACAACAACAATGCTATTAGGAAAGGTGTTTTGGACTTTTGACCCAGCAATAATGAAGAAACAGTGATGCAGATCCAAGTCAGTGTCATAATCCAAGTGACTATGTGGCATTAAGAGGAATTTTGCCGGTGATGTTCTCCTGCATTTACTACCTTTTTCCTTAAAGGTGGTGGATGTTAGAGGTAAGGAAGACTCTGACAAAAGAGCATCTTGTAGATGGTAAACTCTGCTGCTACTATGCATCAGTTTTGGAGGGAGATAGTGGTGATGATGGTGGATAGAGTACCAATCTTGGGTAAAGTTATTCATCACAGAATTCCAAGCATCTAACCAGTTCTCAGTTTCATAGCTGATCTAATGTAGTTTCTAATCAAGCAGTGATAGTGGTGAAATCAGCAATAGCAATGATATTGGAATGTGAAGTGGAGATGGTTACATTAGGGGGCCTAGTTCTGTTAATGATAGATTATTCATCCAGATACCCAAGTAATCTCGATTTGAGAAGATTTGTAGCTCAGGTTGAGGTTCTGGATGTAGATTTGCTCGCTGAGCTGGAAGGTTCATTTTCTGATGTTTTGTCACCATACACTAGGTAACATCTTCAGTGAGTCGCCAGACAAAGCATTGCTGATTAGGTTAGATTACTTACAGTGTGGAAACAGCCCCTTTGGCCCAAGTCCACACCGACCCGCCAAAGCGCAACCCACCCAGACCCATTCCCCTACATTTACCCTTTACCTAACACTACAGGCAATTTAGCATGGCCAATTCACCTACCCTGCACACTTTTAGACTGTGGGAGGAAACCGGAGCACCCAGAAGAAACCCATGCAGACACAGGAAGAATGTGCAAACTCCACACAGTCAGTCGCCTGAGGTGGGAATTGAACCCGGGTCTCTGGCGCTGAGAGGCAGCAGTGCTAACCACTGTGCCACCGAAAAGCATTGTGGAGAATGTGGGCATGTTTTCTCTTTTCCATTTATATGTTTGGGTTTCTTTGGGTTGGTGATGCCATTTCCTGTTCTTTTTCTCAGGTAGTGGTAAATTGGGTCCACATTAATGTGTTTGTTGATAGAGTTCCGGTTGGAATGCCATGCTTCTAGGAATTCTCGTGCGTGTCTCTTTTTGGCCTGTCCTAGGATGGATGTGTTGTCCCAGTCAAAGTGGCGTCCTTCCTCATCAGCATATTAGTGAGAGAGGGTCATGTCGTTTTGTGGCTAGTTGATGTTCATGTGTCCTGATGGCTAGTTTTCTGCCTGTTTGTCCAATGTAGTGTTTGTTACAGTCTTTGCATAGTATTTTGTAAATGACATTACTTTTGCTTGTTGTCTGTATAGGGTCTTTCAAGTTCATTAGCTGTTTTAGTGTGTTGGTGGGTTTGTGGGCTACCATGATGCCAAAGGGTCTGAGTAGTCTGGCAGTCATTTCAGAGATGTCTTTGATGTAGGGGAGAGTAGCTAGGGTTTCTGGACATGTTTTGTCTGCTTGTTTGGGTTTGTTGCTGAGAAATCTGCAGACTGTTCAATGGGTACCCGTTCTTTTTGAATACGCTGTATAGGTGATTTTCATCTGCTCTGCGTAGTTCCTCTGTGCTGCAGTGTGTGGCGGCTCGTTGGAATAATGTTCTGATGCAGCCTCGTTTGTGGATGTTGAGGTGATTGCTTCTATAGTTCAATATTTGGTCCATATGCGTTGTTTTCCTGTAGACACTGGTTTGAAGTTTCCCATTGGCTGTTCGCTCTACTGAGACATCTAGGAATGGCAGTTTGTTGTTGTTTTCCTCCTCTTTAGTGAATTTTATGCCAGTAAGGTTTTTATTGATAGTCTTGAAGGTTTCCTCTAATTTGTTTTGTTTAGTGATGACAAAGGTGTCATCCACTTAGCAGACCCAAAGTTTAGATTGGATGGTTGGCAGAGCTATTTGTTAGAGTCTCTGCATTAATGTCTCTGCTAAGAATTCAGAATTCGGAGATTCCATGGGTGTTCCGTTGGTTTGTCTGTAGATTTTGGTAATGAAGGTGATGTGAGTGGTAAGGTATGGGTCCACTAGCTTGACGATACTGTCCTTGCTGATGAAGTTGGTGGTGTTTGATGTATGTGTCTTTGGTTCTTCTAATAGTGTAGTCAGTGTTTCCTTGGCCAGGTTGATGTTGATGGATGTGAACAGGACTGTTACATCAAAGATGATCATTATTTCATCTTCTTCTATCTTTGTGTGTTTGATGGTCTTCAGGAATTCTTGGGTGGAGTGGATAGAGTGCCGTGAGTCTTCTACTCAGTGTTTTTGTCTTTGATGTAGCTCCTTGGCCAATCTGCAAGTTGGTGTTCCAGGTAGCGAGACTGTGGGTCTGAGGGAGGGGCTCCTGGTTTGTGAATTTTGGGTAATCCAAAGAAGCATGGTGTGTTGGATCTTATTTATTTCTCCAGATTTCTGAAGTTTTTTGAGTGGGGCTGTGATTCGGTTCTCTAGTTGTGGGTTCGGGTCTATCGCCACTTGTTGCTAAGTGTTGGCATCTGCAAGTAGTGCATTCACTTTTTCAATGTAGTCTCTTTAGTTTAAAATGATTGCCAAGCGTCCTTTGTCTGCAGGTAGGATAATAATGGGTTTTTTTTTAAGTCTTTCTATACTTTCTTTTCTGGTGTGTTGCCTTCCTTTTTTTTCTGCTTAATGTTGGTGTGACTCCTTGTCTGATATCCTTACATACAGATGAGAAAGGACATTACTTCAACTGGGACAACACATCCATCCTCAGACAAGGCAGACAGAGACACACACACAAGGATTCCTAGAAGCATGGCATTCCAACTGGAACTCTATCAACAAACACATTGACTTGGACCCGATTTACCACCCCCTGAGAAAAAGAACAGGAAATGTCATCACCACAGGAAATGACATCACGAACCCAAAGAAACCCAAACATATAAATAGAAAGCAGGAATCATCAGCAATGCTTTGTGTGGAGGCTCACTGAAGATGTTACCAGTGTATGGCGACAAAACGTCTGAAAATGAACCTTCCAGCTCAGCGAGCAAACCTACACCTGGAACCCAGGTAATATTCTGGGGACCTGGGTTCAAATCCCACTATGGTGGATGGTGAAATTTGAACTCAATATAAAAAAAGACTGGAATCAAGAGTCCTATGAAACTGTTGCCCATCGTTGATAGTCAGAAAAACCCATCTGATTTACCAATTACCTTAGGGAAGGTAACTGCTGTTCTTATCTGATCTGACGAATTAGAGGTTGGCATTAAATGTTGGCTTAGCCAGATTCCTGATGAATGGCTTTTGCCCGAAACATTGATTTTCCTGCTCCTCGGATGCTGCCTGACCTGCTGTGCTTTTCCAGCACCACTCTAATCTCAACTCTGATCTCCAGCATCTGCAGTCTCACTTTTGCTTTAACCAGGGACACCCCATCCATGAATGAATAAAACAAAAATTCTCTCTTGAAGATAATTATTGCCTAACATTTGTGTGGATTGATTTGCCAATTAACAGTCCAACCTTGGAGATTGTCCAGGGCTTGTAGACAGATGGTTTCAATGTCTGAGGAACCATGAATGGTGCTGAGTGTTATGCAATCAGTGAACATTCCCATTTCTGACTTTATGTGGTGGTGGGAAGAGGGGGAAAAAAAAATCACTGATGCAAAAGTTGAAGATGATTGAGCCGAGGAATGCCTGCAGTGATACCCTGAAACTGAAGTAAGTCATCTTCAATAACCATAAACATGTTCTTTTGTGCTCGATTTGGCTCCAACCAGTGCAGGGTTTGACCTTGGTGTCCTATTGAATCCAATTTCCGAGGACTATTTATTGCCATACCCAGTCAAATGTCGTCTTGTTATCGCCCTCCTCTTCTCTGTGGAGCTCAGCACTTTTGTTCATGTTTGGACAAAGGCTGTAATGAGACCAGGAGCTGGATAGCTCTGGCAGAACTCAAACGGAGGGTTAGTGAGCAGGTTATTGCTAAGCAAGTTCCACTTTAAAGTATAGTAATGATCCCTTCCAATACTTTGCTGATAATTAAGAACAGACTGAAGGGTCAGTATTTTGGTATTTGTAGACATATCTTAAGTATTGTAGTGGTATAGCTAATTCTGGAGCATCATTCTTCAGTACTATGGTTTATGGTTCTCCATTGCTTTCTCATGGCACCCATTTGGTCATACTCAATTTACCAGCCTATCTGCACATGACTGTTTTGTAGCATAAATTGTAGTAGCTTGAAAGTTGAAGTTTGTCCTAATGAGTTCAAAATGAAAAACTTCGGAAATGTGTCACTTTTCTGCAACTTTTGAGTTCTGTAGTATCAACCGTGTCTCTAACTCCAGTATACACAATAACCATGACAGAACTTCATACCCAAAGATGACTTTTCATACAACACAATGATTGTGACTTCCATGATCATTTCTAAATAGTACCAAAGAGTTTAGATGTGCATGGGGGCTGACAAATGGGACTTTAACATCTGACAAGATGACTCCTTTGATAATGCTGATTCTTTCCTTTACTTCTGTCACTGAGTCATGTACTTTAATGTTAAGAACAGAAGAAATAGAAGGATAAATCATACAACCAATTGAGCCTGCTCCGCAAATAAATACAATCCACGCTTGATAGATAATGCAAATGGAGGAGAAAGTGAGGTCTGCAGATGCTGGAGATCAGAGCTAAAAATGTGTTGCTGGAACAGCGCAGCAGGTCAGGCAGCATCCAGGGAACAGGAGAATCAACATTTCGGGCATAAGCCCTTCTTCAGGAATGAGGAAAGTGTGTCCAGCAGGCTAAGATAAAAGGTAGGGAGGAGGGACTTGGGGCATAATGCAAATGGAACAAATAGAAGCAGAAATAGGCTATTAGGTACCTCAAAACTGTTCTGAAATTTGATACAATCATGGCTGATCTAATTGTGAGGCTTCAACTATATTTTCCTAACTAGCCCCTATAATCCTTGACTCCCTTGTCAATCAAGAACACATCTTATTCAGCTTTAGAAATATTCAATTACCTTATCTCCACTACTTTGTTGGATAGCGAATTCCCCAGACTAACAATCCTCTTCTAACTTAAAAGGGAGACCCCATTATTTTTAAACTGTATCCCTTTAGGTCTAATCTCTGCCATAATGGGAAACAGCCCAATAGCATCAAATACCCTGTCAAGTACTCACAGGACCTTATATTTCAATAAGATCACCTCTCATCCATCTAAACTTTCATGGATGCAGGCTCAATCTTTTCTCATAAGGTAACACGCCGAGTGAAAGTGAAAGTTCTCTGAACTCAACAAAGAACATTACAGCGCAGGAACAGGCCCTTCGGCCCCAAGCTTGCGCTGATCCTCTATCTAAATCTGCTGCTAAATATTTTCTAAGGAAAATTTCTAAGGTATCCCTTTGCTCCCTGCCCATTCATGTATCTGTCTGGATACATCTTAAATGAAGCTATTATTCCTGCCCCTACAATCTTCACTGGCAACGCATTCCAGGCACCCACCACCCTCTGCATAAAGAACTTTCCACATATATCTCCCCTAAACGTTTCCCCTCTCACTTTAAACTTGTGACCCCTAGTAATTGAGCCCTCCACTCTAGGAAAAGGTTTCTTGCCAACCACCCTGTCTACACATCTCATGATTTTGTAGGTCTTAATCGGGTCCCCCACAACCACCTTCTTTCTAATGAAAATAATCCTACTCAATCTCTACTCACAGATAGCACCCTCCATACCAGGCAACATCATGGTGAACCTCCTCTGCACCTTCTCCAAAACATCCACATCCTGTACGCAGTATTCCAAATATGGCCGAACCAAAGTCTTATACAACTGTAACATGACCTGCCAACTCTTGTACTCAATATCCCGTCCGATGAAGGAAAGCAGGCCTTCTTGACAGTCTACTGACCTGCATTGCCACCTTCAGCGAAAAATGGACCTGAAAACCCAGATCTTTCAGTACATCAATTTTCCCCAGGACTTTTCCATTTACTGTACATTTCATTTTGGAATTGCATCTTCCAAAATGCATCATCTCGCATTTGTCCAGATTGAACTCCATCTGCCATTTCTCTGCCCAACTCTCCAATCTATCTATATTCTGCTGTAATCTCTGACAGTCCCCTTCACTATCTGCTACTCTCCCAATCTTAATGTCATCTGCAAACTTGCTAATGAGGCTACCTACACTTCCTCCAAATCATTTACATATATCGCAAACAAGTGGTCCTAGCACGGATCCCAGTGGGACACCACTGGTCACAGGTCTCCATTTTGAGAACTGGTGTAGCTCAATTACATCCTTTCTTAAGCAATGAGAACAAAACTGTACACAGTACTCCAGATGTGGTTTCACTACACCCTGCACAACTGTAGAATAACTTCCCTACCCTTGGGCTTCAACTCTAAATTCCTGCACTCTATTCTCAGAGGACTCAAAAATCTAACTCAGCCTCAGGGCCATTCCACAGCCATGCACCTACAATCCACTGGGGGTAAAGGATTACAAAATTAAGTAAACTCAGCTAAATGGGTTTTTTCAAACAAAATTATTAAGATGCCCACTCCAACTACTGAAAATCATCTGCAATCCTAGCCCATTTTCTTGTCATACCGTTTCCCTGAATACAGAGCAATATTTTGCAAATGAAAGTCGCAACAGATAACAGTGCAGTTTGCCCTAGATGGCAGAAAAGACCAGCTTATTTTCCCACTAAAATAAGACAGCCTGTCACTCAGCAGCAAAACAGCAACTGGTGAATGCACTACACGCCAAATGGGAAGGCTTACATGTTCGAACAAAATGTACCGAGTCAGGAGGTTCCTCTTACAGGAGTGCTCATTTACAGCAGAGTCAATCATTTATCCAACTTCTTGCCAAAAATATCATGCATACCAGAAAGCCTGCTGTGCTCAATGTTCATAATAAGCGACATCGCAATTATATTTCCTGCTGTTCTATCGTCCAAACCCACCCAGTTTTATTTAAATGATTATCTATTAAACGTATTTGTCTTGCATCGAGGCACTGTTACCATTTTCTCAAAAACTACATGGAGCCAAAACCAAATTGCCAGTCACAAATCTTGTCAAAACTTCAAGCAATTTACAAAGCATTTCACTCCTGACTCTACATACAACAGCAATTCAACATCACTGAAGTGGGAATGCTCATGGTACTTTGCACTCCATTAGATTGTGAGAAATTATATGTTGGACAGCTTTAGTAATTGTAATGGATAACAACTATATCGATCCAACTCCAAACAGAAGAAACTATTTCTATCCCCTGTTAAGGCATCCAGTTCCAGATCTTAACTCACTGAATAAAATATTTTCTTCTCAACCCTTTTTGGCTATATAAAATTTTTGGGCATAAAGTTAGGATAAACTAAGCAGTGAATAAACAAGCTCAACATTTTGGTTTTATGTAAATTTTAACTAAACCAACAATTCATTGGTCAAGATGCTTAAAATACCTCGAGAGAACTAATCCTTCATATATTTTAAATCTGTCACCTGCTTAGCCTAAAACTAATACTTGATTGCCCCCAAGAGGACACACCTTCACTACATCTACTTTGTTGAGATAGACCCCACACCTTTCCTACAGCTGAGACATTAATCTTTGGATTCAAAACAGAAAACGCTGACTGAACCCCTTCAAGCCACTAACCATCCTGACCTTGAAATATTTCATCATTCCTTCAGAGTTGCTGGATCAAAATCCTCGAACTCCCTCCCGAATGGCATTGCGGCAAATGGACTGCCACAGTTCAAGAAGGCAGCTTACTATCACTACCCTTAAGACTATGGATGAGAAATAACTGCTGTCTCAGCCAGTGTCACATATATTCCACAA
The DNA here is from genome assembly GCF_037043375.1 of Chiloscyllium plagiosum. Classification (NCBI taxonomy): domain Eukaryota; kingdom Metazoa; phylum Chordata; class Chondrichthyes; order Orectolobiformes; family Hemiscylliidae; genus Chiloscyllium; species Chiloscyllium plagiosum. The sequence continues at coordinate 45,210,209 of NW_028270158.1, read as the reverse complement.
ATGAACAAAAAAACTCAAAAGTTCTGAAAGGAACTGGAAAGTGATGGGCCTTTTAGTATTGACAGAGGGGGATGAGGAGCGAGTGGAATAGATGGTGAAGGTGACCACAGAAATAGACAATGGGAGTTCTGGTAAGGAAGGTTAAAGATATAAAAGTTGGCGTAAAGAGAAAATGGTTCCATTTTGCTAACAGCAAAGTCAACAAGATAAGGAGGTGGTTACAGTAAAACTGCAAGATAGAGGTCAAGCTGTGAAGTTAGTGAACTTTGCCAATGATATTTCAGGATTTCTGACCATGCCACCATAGAGGGTTTTGACTTAATATATAAAATGTTAACCGTGTCATAACAGAGTTAAACTAAGTTATTAAAAGCTCAAATTCAAAATACAGCAAGACTTCAAAATATCTGGAGATGGAAAGGATACAGAAAGGAAAGTGAAAACTGGCGTTTGTGTGAACTCCAGACTTGCATAAAGCCTTCGCAAATCTCAAGTCTTTTGTTGCCTAACTCAACATATGGAAATCAGTCTGTTAAACGTGAAGGGCACAGATGGAAGGCAATTGGAAAAATTTTTTTAAAATGAGCTGTTAGGATCTGGAATGCATTGTCTGATTGGTGGTAGACAGAGATTCAAGGCATTGGATAAATACTTGAAGGTGAAAAAAAATGCAGGAATTGGGGTGATCACGACTATCTGGATTGCTCTTCGCAAGATGTACAGACTTGAAAGATTAAATGGCACCTCAGTGCCATACTATTATACGATTCTACAAAAAAGTATTGTTCATTATTCAGGATAGTGTGCTGTTAAAAGCACGTTGTGGAAGAACGTTGAAGAACCAAAATTGTTCAGACACATGTATTCCAGAAAATAAACCAGGTTTTACATTTGCCATCAACCTCAGCTATACTTACAATCAACCTCATCTTATCATCAGAGTTTTCATCAGTTCCATCAGTGGTGAACCCCATGTATGGCACACACAAGTGCATAATATCCTGTGTGTATGTCAAGGGGATAATAACGCTTTTAGATCGAAAGTTTTAGTGACATTACACAAATCCTGAGAAGTAGCTGGTCGATTCTGGAATGCAAGACAGATTCAACTTTGTCATGACACTGAACCAGAGAAAGTATCTACATAGACCTGAATTTGGGGCACTTAAGTGGCATCCTTTTTCTCATATGAACCAGTTTATTATAATACATAATAGATCATATGCACAGATTAGAACATTTACATGTCTTTTACTTAGTCAGGAAAGCATAAATTTAGGATGCTGCCAAAATTAGAGTTTATTTTACATTAATTTGTGCAACAGAAAATTTCCAGCAAGTACAACTGGTAAAATATCAAGTTTTTAACGCTGAAAATGTGTTGCTGAAAAAGCGCAGCAGGTCAGGCAGCATCCAGGGAACAGGAGAATCGACGTTTCGGGCATAAGCCCTTCTTCAGGAAAAGCATCTGCAGACCTCACTTCCTATCAAGTTTTTAATGTCAGACACAAAACTATTTTTGATTTTATTTAGTGAGTCATGATAAATTTCAGTGCTGATTAGTCAAGACAAATGTAGATCATGTAAATTCAAATGAAAAATTGTATAAATGTTAAAATTAATGTATATGGCATTAAAAATCCCACTTAATCCTCAAGAATTTTTTGTATGCCTCCAAAAGCTTTAAATCACTCTACAACTATAGCTGTCTACAAAACACTTTTAATAAGGTGAAAATATAGCATTTAGCTTCAACAAAAATAAAAATCTAGAACGAGCATACCACCACGTACCTGATATGCAAGGACTGAAGCCAACTATATTTTCTTGAATGTCAAGTATTTCAACTTCATAAAGTTTGCTCAACTTAATTACTGTTCCCTACAGCAGAGTATAAATAGATCTGATTGAAAGCTTGACTGCAATATTGTTAACACTTATTTCTACCCGATAAGCAAAGAGGCATTCTTGTTCCAACAAATAGACACATTACTTCAAAAATAGTGATATAAAAGAGAATATTTCAAGAATATCCAGTCCTAATTATCACAATCAGCAAAATCATTGGTTTGTACAAGGCCTACATCAATAAGTGATTAAAATGGTATGAAATCCTGCTAGGTAGCCTTCTAAAAAATAACTTCCTGCAGGGTTATCAAAAGTGACTTAAAGGGAACTTGAGTAATAGGGAGTGCACTCAATTATCAGAGACAGAGGGGAGGTAAAATATTATTCAAGCATAATGTTGAAATATTGAATGTTTTCTCATAGGAATTGGTTGTGGCAGAGACCGTCACACACTTTGAGAACTGGATAAACATTTAAAACTAGCTGATAGAACAATGGGACCAAATCTGTGGTTTTCTTCTGTTCTGTAGCTCAAAGATGGTATCAAACCATTAAGTACTAAATTAGACTTGTTGAAATCTTGCCAGAATTCAGATTCTAGAGAGATCATAAGGTAGGCTTAAAAAGGTATGAATTATCGCCATTGCGAAACACGTGACTGCAGGGTGCTCAAAGTCTGGATACTTAATATTAAATTATACTCGACATTTAATAGGGATAAGAAAAAAGGAAAAGGAGAGAGATTAGTTCTGATAAGAGATAGGATCAATGTATTAGACAGAGAAGATCTCCAAGTATGATGCAGAACTTGCATGGGTGGAAACAAGATACAGCAAGGGGTAGAAAACATCAATAGGAGTGGTTCACAAGCCATCAAATAGTGGTTATGTAAGACATGGAATAAAATAGGAAATTATAAATGTACATAGTAAGAAGGCAATAATCATGGATAACTTTAACCTACATACAAACTGGTTAAATTTATTGAGCACCAAAACTGTGAAGGAAGAATTTTTGGATTGTGAGGTTTTCTGAAGCAATAATAGTGAGGAATCAACTCGGGCATAGGCTCTTAAAAACCATTTATGCAATGAGAAAGGGCTAATTAATAATCTTATTATAAGAGAACTTTTATGAAATAGCGATCAACATGAATTTCCCATTAAGATTAAAGTCCAATAAGTTTAAAAATGTTGCAGCTCAATCTGAAACCAGAGTCTTAACTCAAAATGACAGCAATTATGAAGGTATTAGGAGGACGTCAGCAGTGATGGATTGGAAAAATACATTAGAAGGATTGACAGAAGTTAGTCAATGGCTTGTGTTCAGAGAATCAATGCTTGACTTTAAAAAACAATTCCTTTAACAAAAGTATCCAATCGGAAAAGCTAGAATGCCATGGATAATTAGAAAATATTAATGAGAGTAGTGCGTCAAAGGAGGAGGCGGCCTATAAACTTGCCAAAAAAGTTGTAAGCCTGAGGATTGGGAGAATTTTAGAAGTCAAAGGAGGTTCAACAACTGATAAAGGAAGAGTCAATAGAATATCGATGTAAAATAGCAAGAAACTTAAAAAAGTCTCAAAAGGTTCTATAGGTATGTAAAATGGAAAAGATTAGCAAAGACAAATGTGGGTTCATTAAAAGCAGAGGGAAGAAAATTTATAACATGAAATAAAGAAGTGGTAGGGAAGTCAAATAAGGACTGTCTCTGTCGCCACTGAGGAAGACACAATAAAGACTGCCTGAAGTGGGGTCTCATAAGGCAGTCAACCTGAAACAAATTTGTACTAGTAACAAAGTAATATTGGAGAAATTAGAAAGTTGAAAAATCCACAGGATCTGTGACCTTCACCTTAGAGTGTTGGAAGAGATGACTATAGAGATAGCATCAGTGATCACCTTTCAAACTTCTATTAATTCTGGAAGAAATCCTGCAACGTCTTCCCCTCAACTCAAAATGCAAACTATAAACCACTCTTCCAAATTATATATTATTCCTGAAAAGACACACACACCCTCCAGAGCATACTTTCTTAGGTTGAACAGCCCCCAGTACTCCAGCTTTGAATCACTCTAGCTTTTCCCAATATAAAACTTTTCCCAAAACCTTTAGGATCCATTTTGTTGTGCTCCCCTCACTACATAGATTCCCTCAACGTATAGGTATTACTGACTTCCATATCACCTCATGTGCAGCTAAAGACTTACTTAATTATCAACACTTCTGCAGAATGGGTGGCACAGTGAATCAGTGGTTAGCACTGCTGTCTCACAGCGCCAGGGACCCGGTTTCAATTCCAGCCTTGGGCGACTGTCTGTGTAGAGTTTGCATATTCTCCCCATGTATGTGTGGGTTTCCTTCCACAATCCAAAGATGTGCAGCTTAGGTGAATTGACCATGCTAAACTGCCCAGAGTGTTCAGGGATGTGTAGGTAGGTCCATTTGTCAGGGGTAAACATGGAGTGATAGGGTAGGAGAATGGGTGGGGGGAGTTATTTTTCGGAGGGTTGATGTGGACTTGTTAGGCTAAATAGCCTGTATCCACACTTTAGGGATTCAATGATTCTATGACAATATCTAAAAAGGGAAGAGCTATTATTCCATCACCATATCAAACGTATCCACTGATGCACATTTTCTAAACGTTAGGTAAGAAGGGGTTTGGGGTTTAGGTTTGCTCGCTGAGCTGTAGGTTTGATATCCAGACGTTTCGTTACCTGGCTAGGTAACATCATCAGTGGCGACCTCCAAGTGAAGCAAAGCTATTGTCTCCTGCTTTCTATTTATATCTTTCTCCTGGAGGGGGTTCCTGGGGTTTGTGGTGATGTTCGTTTTCTGAGGAGTTGATAGATGGCATCTAGATCTATGTGCTTGTTTATGGCGTTGTGGTTGGAGTGCCAGGCCTCTAGGAATTCTCTGGCATGTCTTTGCTTAGCCTGTCCCAGGATAGATGTGTTGTCCCAGTCGAAATGGTGGTTTTTTTCATCCGTGTGTAGGGCTACGAGGGAGAGAGGGTCGTGTCTTTTTGTGGCTAGCTGGTGTTCATGTATCCTGGTGGCTAACGTTCTTCCTGTTTGTCCTACATAGTGTTTGTGGCAATCCTTGCATGGAATTTTATAGATGACGTTGGTTTTGTCCATGGGTTGTACTGGGTCTTTTAAAAAAGTTTGTTAGTTTTTGTTTGAGAGTGTTGGTGGGTTTGTGTGCCAATAGGAATCAGAGGGGTCTCAGTAGTCTGGCTGTCATTTCTGAGACTTCTTTGATGTATGGTAAGGTGGTTAGGGTTTCTGGCTGTGTTTGGTCTGCTTGTCATGGTTTGTTCTTGAGGAATCTGCGCACTGTGCTTTTTGAGTATCCGTTCTTCTTGAATACGTCGCATAGGTGGTTCTCCTCTGTTTTTCGAAGTTCGTCTGTGCTGCAGTGTGTGGTGGCTCATTGGAATAGTGTTCTGATACAGCTTCGTTTGTGTGTGTTGGGATGGTTGCTGGTGTAGTTGAGTATTTGGTCAATGTTTGTTGGTTTTCTGTAAACGCAGGTTTGTAATTCTCCCTTGTCCTTTCTTTCTACTGTGACGTCCAGAAACGCGAGTTTGTCAGTTTCTTCCTCCTTGGTGAACTTTATGCCTGTAAGGGTGTTGTTGATGATGTTAAATGTCTCTTCTATCTTGTTTTTTTTTAGATTACATTACAGTGTGGAAACAGGCCCTTCGGCCCAACAAGTCCACACCGACCCACCGAAGCGCAACCCGCCCATATCCCTACATTTACCCCTTACCTAACACTACGGGCAATTTAGCATGGCCAATTCACCTGACCTGCACATCTTTGGACTGTGGGAGGAAACCGGAGCACCCGGAGGAAACCCACGCAGACACTGGGAGAACGTGCAAACTCCACACAGTCAGTCGCCGGAGGCAGGAATTGAACCCGGGTCTCTGGCGCTGTGAGGCAGCAGTGCTAACCACTGTGCCACCGTGCTGCCCACCTGTGCCACCGTGCCGCCCACGGTTTTGATTTGTGATGACAAAGGTGTCATCTACGTAGCGAACCCAGATTTTTGGTTTGATGATTGGTAGGGCTGTTTGTTCCAGCCTTTGCATTACCGCTTTTGCTATGAATCCTGATAGCGGAGATCCCATGGGTGTGCCGTTGGTTTGTTTGTAGACTGTTGTTGAAAGTGAAGTGGGTGGTGAGGCACAGGTCCACTAGCTTCATGATGTTTTTGTTGGTAATGTGATTGATGGTGGTTGGTGTGTGTGTGTGATGGTCTGTTCTAAAAGTGTGGCGAGTGTTTCCTTTGCTAGGTCGATGTTGATGGAGGTGAACAGTGCTGTTACGTCGAATGAGATCATTGCCTCGTCTTCCTCTATTTTGTTCAGAAAACGAACAGGAAATGACATCACCACAAACCCCAGGAACCCCATCTAGGAGAAAGATATAAATAGAAAGGAGACAACACCTTCACTTCACTTGGAGGTCGCCACAGATGATGTTACCTAGCCAGGTAATGAAACGTCTGGATATCAAACCTACAGCTCAGCGAGCAAACCTACACCCTAAACCTCAACCTGAGCTACAAATCTTCACAAACGTTGCGAAAGAAGTTTTCGTTGAGGCAATTAAAGATGACTCAGTGAATCATTTTCCTGTATCTTCAAACTACTTTGTTACATGTAGGGAGATTTTCAGTGAAATACAGAAGAGATTCATTCTCCCTTTCCTATTTGTTTCAACTGGCACGTCTATAAATATAAAGTTATTTGGAACTTCACAATGCAGTCAGTCAGTTATTATCTTATTATCCATATATCCTCTGTCTGCACCATAACAAATCTGCAATGTTACTGATTTAATTAATGTACTGAAGACTCCAGAATCTTAAAGTCCAATAGCAAATGCCAGCACAAACATCACCACATATTATTGGCACCATATAAATGTGTTAAGACTTATCATATATTTAACTATTATTCTATACAAATCCATGCATTTATTCCTCTAGAGGTCTAGCCAACAGATGGCATTCAACCAGAGATTATCAACTTCAGCTGAGTGAGTGTTAACTGCACCGATTTATTTAAACAAAACTGTAAAGCTTTTTTTTAGATCCTCCACACAAATTAATCATTTAAGACTAACAATTATTTTAGGATGGTTCCTCTCAAATTCATATTGCAAGGTAACAATCATATCATTAAATTCAAGAATATATTCCGCCACTGCATTCAGCCAGTTTTTGATGTATCACAAAAACAAGAAATCTTCGTACAGAATTTCTAATCACTCAGATAAATCTCCTTCCTCTTCTCCCAAAAGAAACATCTGAGTTATCTTTGCTTTGACAAGAATTTAGCAAGAACCCTCCATCCCTACTGTAGGTAAAGTGTGCAAAATAGTAATGGAGTTTAATGAATAAAATCATGAAATCTCTCAGTTTATTATTACCACACACTGTTGATCTTCCAACCATTCACTAAGTCAACCCTACACTACCATTTAGGATACTGAATCATTAGGCCATCGAGAGCAAAGGGACTAGAATCCCAGACTTGCTTAAAGGTTGTGCTTCCATATTCCAGTAATCAGGAATCAGGATCTCAGACCAGTGATCACCAACACTGCAAAAAACTAGGTATGACCTAGTTCAACCTGGAATTAAACTCTCAGATCTGATATTCACCTTCCATCAAGGTGCACAACTCTGGACTCTCTCAACATCAAAAAGGTCCTGCTTGTTTACTTCATTTGTCACTATCGCTGTGCAAAGGTGGTCACCACTGACTGATTACTAAGGAGCAGGGGGGGAAAAAAAAATCAGCATATTTGCCCAAGGTAATTTACAACACTAAATCAACAACAAATTGCAATTCTGTATCCAACAAACCATGTTTTTATTGCATACAAGCTTGAGCTATTGTTGGTGCTCCAGTACAAACATACAGTTTAGTGTACATGGCGGAGAAAAATTACACAACAATTGACAGCAACAAAAGTGTGTCAGGCTCAGTGATATGCCTTTGACAAGGTAATTAGATTTTGCTGGAAGTGGAAGAAATGAAATGGGAAGAGGGGAGGCTGCTGAAAAGGTGGAGGGGAGAGAGAGAGGTTGGCTGCTATAGGGTCCTCAACTCCCTTAAGTACCAATAGTTTATCCTACATTTCTACCCTATCATTGTTGAATCCTTCCAGACACTGAGTTCCTTTGTCTGTCACCATGGCCTGGATAGCTTCTCTCTCTTTGATAAATACAGGTGCAAAGTATTAATTTAACACTTCCCGAATTGCTTTTTGGGTCGAACTACAGCACATGGACTACTGGCAGCTCACTATCCCCTTCAAGGACAGCTGAGGTACAAGACATTAAAAAAAAACTTTAAACAAAAACAGAAGTAGCTGGAAAAGCTCAGCAGGTCTGACAGCATTCTTGAAAAGAACTCAAAGTTATGATTCGGGTCAGTGACCCTTCCTCAGATGAAGGGTTTTGAGGAAGGATCACTGGACCCAAAATGTTAACTTTGATTTCTCTCCAAAGATGTTGCCAGACCTGCTGAGTTTTTCCAGCAACTTCTTTTTCCGAATTACAGCATCTGCAGTTCTTTCATGGAATCATTGAGACAGAGAATGCACAGCACGGAAATAGACCCATCGGTACAATCTGTCAATGCCAACCAGATATCCCAACCCAATCTAGTCCCACCTGCCAGCACCCGGCCCATATCCCTCCAAACCGTTCCTATTCATATAACCATCCAAATGCCTCTTAAATGTTGCAATTGTACTCGCCTCCATCACTTCCTCTGGCAGCTCATTCCATACACGTACCACCCTCGGCATGAAAAAGTTGCCCCTGGGGTCTCTTTTATATCTTTCCCCTCTGACCCTAAACCTATGCCCTCTAGTTCTGGACTCCCCAACCCCAGGAAAAAGACTTTGTCTAGTTATCCTATCCATTACCCTTATGATTTTGTAAACCTCTATTAAGGTCACCCCTCAGCCTCAGACGCTCCATAGAAAACAGCCCCAGCCTGTTCAGCCTCTCCCAATAGCTCAAATCCTCCAACCCTGGCAACATCCTTGTAAATCTTTTCTGAACCCTTTCAAGTTTCAAAACATCTTTTCAATAGAAAGGAGACCAGAATTGCACGCAATATTCCAACAGTGGTCTAACCAACGTCCTTACAGCCGCAATGTGACCTCATAGCTCCTGTACTCAATACTCTGACCAATAAAGGAAAGCATACCAAACACCCTCTTCACTATCCTATCTACCTGCGACTCAATGTTCAAGGAGCTGTGAACCTGCACTCCAAGGTCTCTTTGTTCAGCAACACTCTCAAGGACCTTACCTGCTAAGATTTGCTTTCCCAAATGCAGCACCTTCCATTTATCTGAATTAAACACCATCTGCCACTTCTCAGCCCATTAGCCCATCTGATCAAGATCCTGTTGTAATCTGAGGTAGCCTTCTTCGCTGTCCACTACACCTCCAATTTTGGTGTCATCTGCAAACTTATTAACTGTACCTCTTAGGCTCACATCCAAATCATTTATATAAACGACAAAAAGTAGTGGACCCAGCACTGATCCTTGTGCACTCCACTGGTCACAGGCCTCCAGTCTGAAAAACAACCTTCCACCACCAGCACCCTCTGTCTTCTACCTTTGAGCCAGTTCTGTATCCAATTGGCTAGTTCTCCCTGTATTCCATGAGATCTAACCTCGCTGACCAGTCTCCCATGGGGAACCTTGTCTAACGCCTTACTGAAATCTATATAGATCACATCTACCGCTCTACCTGCATCAATCCTCTTTGTTACTTCCTCAAAAATCTCAATCAAGTTTGTGAGATATGATTTCCCACGTACAAAGCCGTGTTGACTATCCCTAATCAGTCCTTGCCTTTCCAAATACATGTACATCCTGTCCCTCAGGATTCACTCCAAAGATTGCCCACCACCGATGTCAGGCTCACTGGTCTATAGTTCCCTGGCTTGTCCTCACCATCCTTCTTAAACAGTGGCACCACATTAGCCAACCTCCAGTCTTCCGGCACCTCACCTGTGACTATCGATGATACATATATCTCAGCAAGTGGCCCAGCAATCACCTCTCTAGCTTCCCACAGAGTTCTAGGGTACACCTGATCAGGTCCTGGGGATTTATCCACCTTTATGCGTTTCAAGACATCTAGCACTACCTCCTCTATCGTATGGACATTTTTCAAAATGTCACAATCTATTTCCCTACATTCTGTATCTTCCATGTCCTTTTCCACAGTAAATACAAATGCAAAATACTCGTTCAGTATCTCCCACATTTTCTGCGGCTCCACAAAAAGGCCGCCTTGCTGATCTTTGAGAGGCTGTATTCTCTCCCTAGTTACCCTTTTGTCCTTAATGTATTGTAAAAACCCTTTGGATTCTCCTTAATTGTATTTGCCAAAGCTATTTCAAGTCCCCTTTTTGCCCTCCTGATTTCCCTCTCCAGTATACTCCTACTTCCTTTATACTCCTAAGGATTCACTTGATCTATACCTTTCATATGCTTCTTTCTTTTTCTTAACCAAACCCTCAATTTCTTTAGTCATCCAGCATTCCTATACCTACCAGCCTTTCTTTCACCCTAACAGGTATATACTTTCTCTGGATTCTTGTTATCTCATTTCTGAAGGCATCCCATTTTCCAGCCGTCCCTTTACCTGCGAATATCTGCCCCCAATCAGCTTTTGAAAGTTCTTGACTAATACTGTCAAAATTGGCCTTTCTTCCATTCATAACTTCATCTTTTAGATCTGGTCTATCATTTTCCATTACTATTTTAAATCTAATAGAATTATGGTCACTGGCCCCAAAGTGCTCCCCCACTGACACCTCAGTCACCTGCCTGCCTCATTTCTGAAGAGTAGGTCAAGTTTTGCACCTTCTCTCATAGGTACATCCACATACTGAATCAGAAAAAAGTTTCTTGTACACACTTAAATTCCTCTCCATCTAAACCCTTAATAGTATGGCAGTCCCAGTCCATGCTTGGAAAGTTAAAATCCCCTACCATAACCACCGTATTATTCTTACACATACCTGAGATCTCCTTACAAATTTGTTTCTCAATTTCCTTCTGGCTGTTATAATACAATCCTAATAAGGTGATCATCCCTTATTTCTCAGTTCCTCCCAAATAACTTACACGATGTATTTCCAGGAATATCCTCCCTCAGTACAGTTGTAATGCTATTCCTTATCAAAAACGCCACTCCCCCTCCTCTCTTGCCTCCCTTTCTTCCTGTAGCATTTCTACCCTGGAACATTAAGCTGCCAGTCCTGTCCATCCCTGAGCCATTTTTCTGTAATTGCAAATATATCCCTGTCCCATGTTCCTAACCATGCCCTGAGTTCATCTGCCTTCCCTGTTAGGCTCCTTGCATTGAAATAAATGCAGCTTAACTTATTAGTCCTACCTTGTCCCTGCCTGCCCTGACTGTTTGACTCACTTCTGTTCTCAACTGTACCAGTCTCAGATTGATCTCTTTCCTCACTATCTCCCTCGTTCCCACCCCACTCCAACTTACTAGTTTAAATCCTCCTGAGCAGCTCTCCCATACAGCAGCTCCTCAGTCATGCATTCATCTGCTCTATCCTCCTATTCCTGCACTCACTAGCTCGTAGCACCTAGAGTAATCCAGATATTATTATTCGAGAGGACCTCCTTTTTAAATTCCTGCCTAATGCTATGTAATATCCCTTCAGAACCTCAACCTTTTCCCTTCCTATGTTGTTGGCTCCAGTGTGGACAATGACCTCTTGCTGGTCCTTCTCCCCCTTGAGAGCATTCTGCACCCTCTCGGAGACATCCTTGATCCTGGCACCAAGGAGGCAACACTATTCTGATTTTTCACTGCTGGCTACAGAAACGTCTGTCTGTGCCTCGGTCTAGAGTCCCCTAACACAATTGATCTCTTGGAACCTGACGTACCACTCACTGCATTTGAGCCCGGTTTTCAATTTTAAAAAAAACTAATCCAGTTGGTGTGATCCATGTTGGGACCAATATCATTGGTAAGAGTAGGCAAAAGGTCCTGTCTAGGGAATATCAGGAATTAGTGACAAAATCAAAGAACAGAACCAGGGTTATAATCTCTAGATTATTACCTGAGCCACTTTCAATTTTGTATTGAGATAAGAAAATTAAAGCAGCAAACATGTGCCTAAAGGACTGGTTCCATTCCACTGGAGTTGGTATTGGGACAGGAAGGGACAGCCTCCACCTAAACTGATCTGGGTCCAATGTTCCAACAGAAAGGCTAAATAGAGTGGTCACAAAGACTTTAAACTAGTAAATGTTGGGGAGTCAATACAATTCCAAAATCAAGTAATAGGACAGGAATTTTTTAAAAAATCAGGAATCCTACTTCAGGTATGGCAGGTAATGGCAAAACGAGAAGAAGTGCATTGATTAAACCAGAAGAGAGAAAGAATAAACTGGTGAATTAAACTTCACTGCTGAGGGACAGGTTACAGAGTATGGCCCAAATTACAAATTCTATAAATGAATGTGCAGAACATGAGTAAAATTAAATGAGCTACAAGTACAAATTCAATTTGGAGATGATGATATAAGTAGCCAACTGAAACATGGCTGCAGGTTGGTCGGGATTGGAAACTAAATATACCAGGTTATAAGGATTGCAGGATGGACAGAGAAAACAGCAGGCTAAGTGCAGTAGCCTTACTGATTGAAACAAAATTATTTCAATGGTGAAGGAGGATATCATGAGGGGAAGGTATTTTCTGGAGAGCGTATGGTGAAACTGTTGAACAGTAAAGGAGCTAAAACTGTAAAAGGTGTTGGGTATAGACCTCCTGATAGCAGTTCTGAAGTACTAGATTGTATAAAAGTAGAAATTAGGCAAGTGTGTAGCAAAGTCAGAATACAGCAAACATTGTTTTAACCAGCATTCTTGATAAATTGGCAAAAATTATTTACTTCAAATCCCTGAAGTTTACTATGTTATCACGATCTCTGAGTAGTCAGCAGAAGGTACAAGTGAGAAGATTCCCTGCCAGTCAGTTTTATTTAAGGCAAATCTATTTATGCTGTAAATAAATGATAAGTCATATGTACATACCCTGCATTATGCTTCTGTTACTTAATGTGCACTTTACCATTGATTATGTGGACCACTTGATCAATTGGAATATTTTATCAACTGGCATACTCCTGGTCCCATAGGTGCTCGTTAATAAAAGGTTTGCTGTAGTAGTGGCAAAATTGTAACCTTAATACAAGGTTAGATCTCATGGAATACAGGGAGAACTAGCCAATTGGATACAGAACTGGCTCAAAAGGTAGAATACAGAGGGCGGTGGTTGAGAGTTGTTTTGCAGACTGGAGGCCTGTGACCAGTGGAGTGCCACAAGGATCGGTACTGGGTTCTCTACTTTGTGTCATTTACATAAATGATTTGGATGCGAGCATAAGACGTACAGTTAGTAAGTTTGCAGATGACACCAAAATTGGAGGTGGCTCAGTGGTCAGCACTGCTGCCTCACAGCGCGAGGGACCTGGGTTCAATTCCCACCTCGAGCAACTGTCTGTGTGGAGTTTGCACAATCTCCCAGTGTCTGCGTGGGTTTCTGCCTGGCTCCGGTTTCCTCCCACAGTCCAAAGATGTGCAGGTTAGGTGAACTGGCCATGCTAAATTGCCTGTAGCGTTAGGTCAGGGGTGAATGTAGGGGAGTGGGTCTGGGTGGGTTGCTCTTCAGAGGGTCGGTGTGGACTTGTTCAACCGAAGGGCCTGTTGCCACACTGTAGGGAATCTAATTACAACAGGACCTTGACCAGATGAGCCCATGGGCTGTGAAGTATTTAATTCAGGTAAATGCGAGATGCTGCATTTTGGGAAAGCAGATCTTAGCAGGACTTATACAATTAATGGTAAGGTCCTAGGGAGTGTTGCTGAACAAAGAGACCTTGGAGTGCAGGTTCATAGCTCCTTGAAAGTGGAGTCGCAGGTAGATAGGATAGTGAAGGTAAAGGTGGCATTCGGTATGCTTTCTTTTATTGGTCAGAGTATTGAGTACAGGAGTTGGGAGGTCATGTTGCGGCTGTACAGGACATTGGTTAAGCCACTGTTGGAATATTGCGTGCAATTCTGGTTTCCTTCCTATCGGAAAGATGTTGTGAAACTTGAAAGGGTTCAGAAAAGATTTACAAGGATGTTGCCAGGGTTGGAGGATATGAGCTATAGGGAGAGGCTGAACAGGCTGGGGCTGTTTTCCCTGGAGCGTCAGAGGTTTACAAAATTATGAGGGGCATGGATAGGGTAAATAGGTAAAAAGTCTTTTCCCTGGGGGCGGGGCAGGGAGTGTGGGGGAAAGAGTTCAGAACTAGAGGGCATAGGTTTAGGGCGAGAGGGGCAAGATATAAAAGAGACCCAAGGGGCAACTTTTTCATACAGAGGGTGGTACATGTATGGAATGAGCAGCCAGAGGAAGTGGTGGAGGCTGGTACAATTGCAACATTCAAAAGGCATTTGGATGGTTATATGAATAGGTAGGGTTTGGAGGGGTATGGGCCGGGTGCTGGCAGGTGGGACTAGATTGGGTTGGGATTTCTGGTCGGCATGGATGGGTTGGACCGAAGGGTCTGTTTCCATGCTGTACATCTCTATGGCTCTATCTGAGGGCAAATTGCTGACATATCTGGGAAACTGGAGGAGTGGCAGACAACAAAATAGAGATAATGGGTAGGTATTCAAATTGGCAGGACATGAGCAGTGGTGTCCCGAAGTGATCTGTGCTATGACTCAATTAGAGTCACAAAGTCAAAGAAATACATAGCACAGACCCTAACGTGTCCATGCTGAGCAGATATCCTAAATAAATCTAGTTTGATTTGTCAGCAATTGGCCAATATCCCTCTAAACCCTTCCTATTCATATACCCTCCAAATACCCTTTAAATGCTAAAATTATACCAATCTCCACAATTTCCCTGGCAGCTCATCCATGCATGCACCACCCTCTGCATGATGAGGATGCCCCTTAGGTCTCTTTTAAATCTTGCCCCTCTCACCTTAAACCTATGACCTCTAGTTTTGGACACCCCTATCTCAGGGAAAAGACTGTGTATTTACTCTATCTATGCCACTCATGATTTTAGGAACTTTTATAAGGTTACCCCTCAGCTTCCGATGGTCCAAGGAAAATAACCCATGTCTATTCAGCCTTTCCCTATAGTTCAAGCCCTCCAACCGTGGCAACATCCTTGAAATTCTTTTCTGAACCCCAACAAGTTTCACAGCATCCTTCCTTTAGCAGACAGGACAGAGTTGCACACAGTATTCCAAAAGTGGCCTAACAAATATCCTGCCACAACATTACCTCCCAACTCCTACACTCAATGCACTGACCAATAAAGGAAAGCGTGCCAAACACCCTCTTCACTATTCTGTCCACATGCGACTTCACTTTCAAGGAGCTATGAACCTGCACTCCAAGGTCTCTATGTTCAGCAACACTCCCCAGAACCTTAACATTAAGTGTATAAGCCCTGCTCTGATTTGAATTGCCAAAATGCCACACCTCACATTTATCTAAGTTAACTCCATCTGCCACTCCTCAGCTCATTGGCCCATCTGATCAAGATCGCATTGCACTGGAGGTAACCTTCTTCGCTGTCCACTGCGTTTCCAATTTTGGTGTCATCTGCCAACTCACTAGCCATACCTCCAAGGTTTTCATCAAAATCATTTATATACATGATTAAAAGCAGTGGACCCAGCACAGATCCTTGTGGCACACCACTGGTCACAGGCCTCCAGTCTGAAAAGCAACCTTCCACTACCACCTTCTGTCTTCTACCTTTCAGCCAGTTCTGTTTCCAAATGGCTAGTTCTCCATGTTCCATGTAATCTAACCTTGCTAACCAGTCTACCATGAAGAATCTTGTCAGACACCTCACTCAAGTCCATATAGATCATGCTTACCATTCTGCCCTCATCAATCCTCTTTGTTACTTCTTCAAAACACTCAATCAAGTTAGTGAGACACGATTTCAAAGTCATGTTGATTATCCCTAATCAGTCTTTGCCTTTCCAAATATATGTAAATCCTGTCCCTCATGACTCCCTCCAACAACTTGCCCACCACCAACGTCAGGCTTACCGGTCTATAGTTCTCCAGCTTTTCCTTACCATCTTTCTTAAAAAGTGGCACCACTTTAGCCAACCTCCAGTCTTCTGGCACCTCACCGATGACAATCATTGACACAAATTCCTCAGCAAGGGGCCCAGCAATTACTTCTCTTGCTTCCCACAGAGGACTAGGGTATACCTGATCAGGTCCCTGGGATTTATGCACCCTTATGCATTTTAAGACATCCAGCACCACCTCCTCAGTAATATAGACATTTTTCATGATGTTGCTATTTATTTCCAGATCCTTCTCCACAGTAAACACCCTTGCAAAATACTCATTTAGTATCTCCCCCATCTCCTGCGGTTCCACACATAGGTGGCCTTGCTGATCTTTAAGTGGCTCTATACTCACCCTAGTTACTCTTTTGTCCTTAATGCAGTTATAAAATCCCCTTGGATTCTCCTTCACTCTATCTGCCACAGCTATCTCATGTCCCTTTTTTGCCCTGATTTTCCTTTTACGTATACACCTACTGCCTTCATATTCTAAGGATTCACTCGATCTCTGCTGTCTATACCTGATATATGCTTCCTTCTTTTTCTTGACCAAAACCTCAACTTTTTCTAGTCATCCAGCATTCTCTATACCTACAAGCCTAACTCTTCACCTAACAGGTACATGCTGTCTCTGGACTATCGTTATCTCATTTTTGAAGGCCTCCCATTTTTCTTTACCAGAAAGCATCCCCCCCCAAATCAGCTTTTGAAAGTTCTTGCCTAATACCGTCAAAATTGGCCTTCCTCCAATTCAGAACTTCAACCTTTAGATCCGGTCTATCCTTTTCCAACACTATTTTAAAACTAATAGAATTATGGTCACTTGCCCCAAAGTGCTCCCCAGTCACTTCCCCTGCCTTATTTCCCAAAAATAGATCAAGCTTCTTCTCTAGCAGGTACATCCACATACTGAATCTGAAAATATTCTTAAGATTAGATTACTTAGTGTGGAAACAGGCCCTTCAGCCCAACAAGTGCAACCCACTCAGAACCATTCCCCTACATTTACCCCTTCACCTAACACTACGGGCAATCTAGCATGGCCAATTCACCTAACCTGCACAATCTACGTTTGGAAAGTTAAAAATCGCCTACTAGTACGACCCTATTATTCTTACACATAACCGAGATCTCCCTACAAAATCTGCTGGCTATTGGGAGAGGTCTACAGTCCAAACACAATAAGGTGATCATCCCTTTTTTATTTCTCAGTTCCACCCAAATACCTTTCCTGGACATATTCCAAGGAATATCTTCCCTAAGTACAGCCATAATGTTATCCCTATTCAAAAACATCACTCCCCCTCCTCTCTTGCACCCCCCCCCCCTTCTAACCTTCCTATAGCATCTGCACCCTGGAACATTAGGCTGCCAGTCCTGTCCATCTGTGAGCCACATCTCTGTAATTGCTATTTTATCCCATGTCCCTAACCATGCCCAATTCATCTTCCTTAACCGTTAAGCCTCTTGCATTGAAATAAATGCAGTTTAATTTATCTGTCCTATCTCTTTCTCTGCTTTGTGCCTGCCTCTCTTGACTATTTAATTTGCTCCTTTTCCAAGTGTACCAGTCTGAGACTGATCTCTTTCCTCACTATCTACCTAGATCCCACCCCATTCCCCCTAACTGTACTCATTTAAATCCTCCCAAGCAGCTCTTTATCTCCTTGACAGTATATTAGTCCCCTTCCAATTCAGGTGCAATTTGTCCTTCTTATATAGGTCACTTCTATCCTATAAGAGATTCCAATGATCTGAAAATGTGAACCCTTCTCCCCTGCACCAACTCCTCAGCCATGCATTCATCTGCTCTATCCTCCTATTCTTACCCTCACTAGAACTAACCCAGCTATTACTACCCTCTAAGATCGCCTTTTTAAATTCTTGGCTAACTTCCTATTTTCTCTCCTCAGAATCTCATCATTTTCTCTTCCTATGTCATTCATTCCAATACGTACAACAACCTCCTGCTTGTCCCTCTCCCCTTCGAGAATATTCTGCATCCTCTCAGAGACATCCTTGATCCTTGCACCATGGACGCAACACACCATTCTGATTTCTTACCATCGTGCACAGAACCGTTTATCTGTACCTCTAACTAGAGAATCCCATATCACAATCAATCAATCAGTCACTTGCAACCTGACCTACTCCTCGTTACATTAGAGCCAGCCTCGATACCAGAATCCCGACTGCCCGTGCTACATTCCCCCAAGAATCCATTACCCCTTACGTTTTCCAGAACAGCATGCTCGTCTGAGATGGGGATAGCCACAGGATATTTCTACATGACCTGCCTCCTTCTCCTACCTTTCCTGGCGGTAACCCATCTACCTGACTGTATCTGCGGTTTTTCTCCCTTCCTATAACTGCCATCCATCAAACCCCATAGCTTCAGTAAATTCCTCGCTGGCTCTAACTGCCACTCCAACCGATACATGCAATCCAATAGAAATCGCAACCAACTCACTTCCTGCAGACAATCTTCAATAACACAGAAACTCTCCCTAATCTCCCACATCTGACAGGAACAGCACATCACTCTACTGAAGGCCATCTTTGCATCTTAACAATCTACAGATGCTGCAAATAGCACAGTCTTACTGCTTTAAAAAAATTGCTCCAGGCTAACTTAGTACCTATATTTTATACTTTAAAATTTAATCAAGAGACAGAGCTCAACAAAACAATATGATTAAGGAAACCCACCTTTGTTTACAAAAAGAACAGTAAGGTTACACTTAAAAATTTAACTGCTCCCCTGCTGTAAGCTCTCCCACACTGGTTTCTCCAAGGTCAGCTGTGAATTTCATTGTTTATTAATTTTTCTTAGATGCACTCTGACATCCAGAGACAGTTGAACTCAAGTGTCAGAGGCAGGAGCTGTGCAGATTCACAGCTGGGTCAGACAGCAATGTAGGTTTCTTTCTCATTTGAATCACTTCCCATGTGGTCTCTGTTGTCTCTCTTTTTTCCTTTTTAAAGTGCAGTTGTTTTGATCTATTTTTCCCCCAAAGTTCCAAAACAATGCAACAGCTTGATAAAACTGTGACTACTGCCCCTAGAATTCGAGGAAATCAGGTCCAACACTGAAAATACCTAAAAAAAAAGTTCTTAGAGCCACAATTTCTTCCCGTCCTCCATCTTGGATTACCCAGAATCCTCCATATTTATTTATTAAAGGCTTATTTAATGGCATTGAAAGTCATATATCCAAATTTGCTGATGACACAATGCTAGCCAGCATTGAAGACAGTGCAGATGATAGCATAAAATTACAAAGTGGTACCGATAAATGAGGTGAATGGGCAAAACTGTGGCATGTAGACTTCAATGTATGCGAGTGACAGTTTATCCATTTTGGCCTGAAAAAAATAGCACTTTCTACATGATATCAAGTTAAATACCGTGGACACATTCAGAGAGACTTGGGTGTTTTGGTGCATAGACCTTTAAAATGTTACGAACAGGCGCAGATAACAATCAAGAAAACTAATGGAATGCTGGTCCTTATATCTAGGGGGCAGGAGTATAAGGATACCGTTATGCTGCAGTTGTACAAAACCCTAATTACACCCCACTTAGAATACTATGAGTCAAACTGGGTACAACATCTTGAGATGAATAGACTGGCCTCCCAGGGAGTACAATGTCTGTTTACAAGAGTGATACTTGGATTTCAGCGATTAAGTTATAAAGAGAGACTAGACCAATGAGGCCCATTTTCTCAAAAATTTAGAAGGTTAAGGGGTGATCTGATAGAAGTCTTCAAAATATCAACAGAAAAAGATGGAATAGATAAATTATTTCCACTGACTGGGAATTCTAGAACCAGGGGACATAATCTGAGAATTGGAGCCAGATCGTTCGAGAGAAATGTTCTACACACAAAAAGCATGGTAGATATTTGCAACTTTAGTCTAGAAATGATATGGGTGCTGGCTCAATTGTTAACATTAAATCTGACATAGATAAAAGTTTTGTTAAGCAAAGCCATTGAGGGATATGGGCCAAAGGCAGGTATATGGAGTCAGGCAACAGATCAACCATGACCTCACTGAATGGTAGAAGATTTGAGGAGCTGAATAGTCTACTCTTCCTTTCAGTAACCCAGAGATTATTACATTTGAAGTCCTGCTTGCTAACTAGTTTCCAAAATTCTAATTGTAGCACCACAACCCCTTCCCCATGTAAGTCATTAGTACCAATATGGACCATTACCTATAGATGTTCACCGTCCCTCAGAAGAATGCCTGACAGCTGTTAATTGATATCCTAGGCCCTGGGACCAGCAAAGCAACTTGCATCCTCAAGTCACATGATAGTTACAGAAACACCTATATGCTCCACTAACAATTCCTCTATCACTAATACTCTTCTTCATTTCTCTTTCCTCTCCTCCTATACAGTCAGGTTGCTTGCGGTGCCACAAACATGGACCTGAAGATCCAGCATCCTCACAAATATGCAAAATAGAAAAGAGTTTTGAAAATGAGCCCAGCATTTGCTTCAATACCTGCCTGTTTCACTTGAACTGCCCAGCAGCTACTCATTCCCATCCTTCCTCCAGGCTTTTGAGCTGTAGTTAGACAACTGATAACCTGCTATCCACATGACACTCAGACTCGTAAATGTGCCAGTGTCTCTAGTCGTTGGTTAAGCTCCAAAACTCAGAGCTCAACTTTCTGCAGTTGGGAGCACTTCCTGAACAAATGGCCATCTAGGACTCTGGTAGGGTCCCTAACTCCCCATCTGCTACCATGTCTTAGTCTTATATTCACTTCCCTTATGCTAACTTTAGGAGAAAGTGAGGCCTGCAGATAATGGGGGTCAGAGTTGAAAAGTGTGGCATTGGAAAAGCACAGCAGGTCAGGCAGTATCCAAGAAATAGAAGAGTCGACATTTCTGATAAAGGGCTTATGCCCAAAACATCAACTCTCCTGCTCCTTGGATGCTGCCTGACCTGGTGTGCTTATGCTAACTTTATCCTCCTTCCCTTAATCTACTGACTTGCTTACTTACATTATTTTTATCAGATTACTTCATTTATTGCCCTTGACTTTCACTTATTCCTGTTGCTTCTCAGTTAATTCCTTTTTACAGGAAATAGACTTTTTAAATCACAAATGAATCAACCTGATAACTTCCTATGATTCCCCTTCCCTAATCAGCAGTAACCTGAAGCTGCAGCTGTTAAACTATGTCTCGTCTCTCACTACTATGCTGAAGCTAAAAAACGTTCCAACCTGGTCTGTATAAGAGAGAAACACATAGGTGAAGTTACAGTCAGTTAATCCACAGAAGTTGCAGTTAGGAGATGGCTTTTTGCGTGTGTCAGTGTGCCAGTTATTTGGAGTAAAGAAAAAGTGTTAACTTGTGCCTATTGCCTTTGCCAATTCAGTTACTGTGATGTCCAGGAAATCAATAGTTTCTTTCTACATGGCTATGTTAAGTTTAGTGGAAGATTGATAATTATTAGTATTATAGGTGAATTCTTCTAATTCTGCTTCTGTGCAAATTCACATATCCTACACTTCAACATCAAACAAAGAATATTGTTTCTATGTGACTGTATTACCTAAATGAGTTAGTGAGAACAAAGGAGCACTAAAGCCAAAAGTACCCACAAAGATCTAAGTAAAAGAAACCATATAAAAAATATTAAAATGGGCAAAATTCTACCCATGGATAATTTACAAATCACCTTTTAGAAAATGTTAACTCAAAAATAAAATCTTCAATACCATGTATAAGATGGCAAGATGATAATTTCTCACATATTGTATACAGTATATGCAAACAATGTTAGGTGATCCCCAAGTTCTATTCGTTGAAAGTAAGATCACACTTTACAACTGTTATAGCAATTGGAAAGTAATGTTCACACACAAAGTAGCTGATTACAAATGAAAAAATGCACAATGACCTATCAGCATGCATTTTCTGCATCTGAACTTCCTTTGACATTTAGCTTTATATTTAGATAATTTTCACATTCATCCTATGAATCATAAAAACACCCACAACTGCCTTCACATTTCTACATTAACAGATTCTTCACAGTTCTGGCACAATTTATAACTCAAACATTCTTTTAATTTATTCATAGAAAACATTAAAAGCGAAAGCCTATATACAGTCGTAATTTCAAATGAGGATTAACAGTACATTCAGAAATCACTCAAACTCTTTCTTCTAGGTTATGATCTCATCTGATCTTTCAACAAAAAGCCAATTCTCTAGCATACGCAACTTTTTATATTATGAACATGCAAAAGTAACAATAGTTCTTAATCAGAAATAATCCACAATGCACATAGTTTGATAATATTTAAGTATTTAATAAATGCAAGTTATTCAGCGAAGTCCATGTATCTAAACGAAAAACACTGAGCTGAAAGTATCATCAATGCAAAGCATTTCTCATTGGTTGATAAGGAAAATGCTTAATATATCTCTTCCCAATGGGAGTATTTACATTGAGTAAGGTCAGAAAAATTCTGGTTGTGACTTGCAATGTCGGATCTCATAACTGGAAACATTCAGCAGGCCCTGTCTCTGACCAGCTGTTGCAAGGACAGGTTTAATCAACATTAAGGAATGGGAGCTATGCAGCTACAACCTTAAAACATCCAGTTGAAAGCCTGTTCTAACTAGTACTGTGCCCTGTTCTGCATGTAGCTTTCTTATGCTACTATCTAATACAGATTTGAAGGGAAAAAAAAATCAATCCAGTAGAAGGGATAAAAGCAATGGAAACTGTGTTGCAGATAATAAGATTAAAAAAGTAAAAAGGTATCAACAGCTGGTTATTTACTTACCAGCTGACAAAATTCAAACACCAACAGGTAAGGGACAGCATCCACACATTGTCCTAAGCAGTGAAGCACATTTGGGTGCTGCAAAACCCTGTAATTAGATATAATAATTAAAACTTGCAAGCAAAGTTGTTTGAGGCAGAACAATTCTGATAATTTACATTTCACATATCTTACAGTATTTTGGTTGTCTACTATGTCAACAAAACTCCAGCATCATTTTTGTACAACTACAATGTCACAAAACATTCTAGAATGCTGAAAGAAATAGTTATTGAGATACTGGATGTGTTGGTGGTCATCTTCCAAAATTTTGTAAATCCTTGGATGGTTCCTTGATTGAATGTAACAAATATCATCCAAGGAACAGGAGAATCAACGTTTCGGGCATAAGCCCTTCTTCAGGAATGAGGAAAGTGTGTCCAGTTGAAAGGTAGTTCAACTCCCCCTCCCACTCCACCAAGGACATGAAGGTCCTTGGACTCCTCCATCGCCAGACCATAGCAACATGACGGTTGGAGGAAGAGCGCCTCATCTTCCGCCTAGGAACCCTCCAACCACAAGGGATGAACTCAGATTTCTCCCGTTTCCTCATTTCCCCTCCCTCCACCTTGTCTCAGTCAAATCCCTCGAACTCAGCACCGCCTTCCTAACCTGCAATCTTCTTCCTGACCTCTCCGCCCCCACCCCACTCCGGCCTATCACCCTCACCTTGACCTCCTTCCACCTATCGCATTTTCCACGTCCCTCCCTCAAGTCCCTCCTCCCTACCTTTTATCTTAGCCTGCTGGACACACTTTCCTCATTCCTGAAGAAGGGCTTATGCCCAAAACGTCGATTCTCCTGTTCCTTGGATGCTGCTTGACTTGCTGCGCTTTTCCAGCAACACATTTTCAGCTTTGATCTCCAGCATCTGCAGTCCTCACTTTCTCCCCGGTAACAAATATCACCCTACTATTTAAGGGGGGGGAAACTACAGACCTGTAGGTCCTACATTAGCAGTACAGAAAATATGTTAGAATATATTATGAACATCGTGAAAAATGGACAGTTGAGTAATAATGATCGAAATTCATCTGAGGATTTTATTAGCAGAATTGATAAAACAGAGTAGGAGGGCGTAGTAAACTCAGTTTGTGAAGGTCTCTGATATTGACCCCGACCGGAGGCTGATAAATAAAGTTAAAGCACAACTGAGGAAGTAAGATACCAGCACGGATTAAGAATTGGCTAACAGTCAAAACAAAAGAAGAATAAATAGTGATTCTTGCATTGATAGACTGAGGCTAGTGGGGTACTCAAAGTATCAGTAGTTGGGTCCCAGCTATTCACAATATATTTCAATGATTTGGACGTGAGAATCAGATGTAATTTTTCCAATTCTGCAGAAGACACAAAACTTGGTAGTAATGTGTGTTGCGAGGAAGATGCAAAGCAACTTCAACATGAGTTGCATAGACTTAGTAAGTGGGCAAGAACATGGGAGATAGAATATAATGTGGGAAAATGTGAGGTTATTCACTTTGGTAGGAAGTACAGATGTGCAAAGTATTTCTGAAATGTTAAGAGGTCAGAAAATGTAGACAGATATAAAAGGAACCTGGTGTCATCATCAATAAATCAGGGAAGGGATTTTTAACATATATGTGCAGCATGTTACCATCTAGTATAGTCTGGCAAAGTTGTCTGAGACTAAATGTAATTATGAACTAGGTGAAGAATATTAATTAAAGGAATGGTTGGGTGAGAACTTGACTGGGTGTATACATAAATGGAGAACAAGTAATCAGAGAGTTCGGAGATGTGAGAGTTAGAATAACTGACTAGGAAAGCATATGTCTGGACACTCAATAGTTAATCTTTAGCCTCTGTTTAACAATGGTAGCAGAGAATAGTTAGCTGTTTTCAAGTCAAAGATTGAAAATTATGCATTACTGTAGTCAGTGATTTGGAAAAAGCATCAGAGATGGTTTATTTAAAATCTGAAATATCAGTGCCAATCTGTTTTCTGAATGCAAACGTATGACCAATGAAAGAATGAAATTACCACGTAGATTTGTATTACTTCTTTACTAAAGGAGAAACAAGCCATTACCATGGCTTTTTCACTACCATACAAGAGCAGGATGAGATGCAACATTTTTAAGAATTGTTCATGAGGCATTGTCAGATTTTGATAAATTCAGAAAGAGTAAACATAGTGCCATGGAAAAGCACTTAATGAAATTCAGTAGATTGTCGGAAGAACTGCAGAAACTCTATTTGGGAATCTCCCCCATTTGTGCTGACATTTATGTTTTAGATTGCACAAAGTATTGCATTTAGACAGACTTCAGGTTGAGAACATAGTGCTATAACAAATGTTAGAAGCTGACAAAAACTGCTTGGAAAGCATTCCTTTCTGGCAGTATTAATGGTGCAAATGCCATATGACAGAAATTGGAGGAGACCATGTTTACTGGCGAGCAAGAGCATCTGGATTCAAAAGAGGTTATTACTAAAGATGACAAAATACTAATTGCACAGCATGAATCAGATTGCGTGGGTACTCACTTTAATGTTGTTTGGTATGGTCTACAAATTTGTATATTCAAAGACTTAAAGGAATTAATAAGGAATCAGGTATTTTCTTATAACTGTATCCTGAATGCACAATTCTGTTTATTAAGTACTTTGAAATATTCCACTATGTCTAATAGGAACTCTCATTGTGCAATACAGAAACTGTTTAACAGAGCCCAAATTAGTACACTTTATTGCAGTAAACATATGCAATCATTTAACAACTAATCCAAGAAGTACAATATCAGAACAAAATGTTCATTGCAACACAGAAACGTGGTCTATTGCTTTGCTTGCAGGTACAAAATCAGTTTCATCAAAGGAGTTATGACTTGTATTTGTACAATGGAAGCTTCAAAAGCAAGGATGGCAAAATCTTACATCTGCTAAAGCAGTTTTAATTCATTAGGCAAGTACACATTCATCATTCTTGGTACATGAATCAACTAAAGGAGGCAGAAGTCAAGTTTAAGTGGCCTTAATTTCCACATTTGCCCAGCAAAGTTTTACTATGGGATAAATTTCTTATTATAAAACAAAAGCAGTACAAAGGGTTCCCAGCTCATTCATTCTGAAAGGAATTCATCTATAAAAGCAAACTTTAATTCAAGTGAATAATTTTAATTTAAGCTATTATCTACAGTCTAATAGCATCAGAACATTAAGTGTCTTCAGTCTTCTTCCTTCTAATTAAGCCTCCTTGGACAATTTAAAAGTCTCTCCTTTAAGTTGTACAGAAAACTACCAAGCTTTAATTTTAGTAGAATAAAAGAAACTGAAAAGCACACAACCCTGTGTGTTTTTTCTAATAGTCAACAAGTTTTTCCAACTTTACTACCTTTCCCTATTCCCTTCGATACCTACCCAATTCTGCATGAACTTGATACTATATTAAAAGGAGAATACAACAAACCTGTAAGCCTGTCCGGTCTTAAGGAATCTATGATGTTCTGCGGAGCTTGCATTCGCTTTCAGTTCTTTAATAATCACCCTGACTAAACTGGAGTCCTCGTAGATGTCCCCAAGAAGAACCTTCAAAAATACGTAGGAAAGTACTTTATATACTTCAATTCTCTGAAACAGCAAGTTACTCATTTCCTACATACACTCGATTACGCCGAATGTGGAAAAGGACAAGGTCATTGCAGCAGGTAACAAAGGATGTTAGTACATTTCTTTGCCAAGGCCATATCACAAAGATTGGATGACTAAGCCTTCACCTTTAGTAAAGGACAACAGGAAATGGGTGTAAATCTGGAATGCAGTGACAGAGTGGGACAAAGTTTCCAAGTAAAAATGTTATCTTATATGGCAATCAAAAAATAAAAATTACCTCATGACAATCCAAAACAAAAACTAAAAATGCAAATGCTAAAATTGAGAAATTAAACCAAATTGCTAAAAAGACTCAGCAGATCTGACAGCATCGGAGGAGGGAGACATAAGCTAATCAATGACCTTTCAATAGAACTGCAACAAGTTAGATACACAACAGGTTTTAAATAGAAGGTGTAAAACATGCCGATTAGCGGGATGGAAGGGGTAAAAGGGAATGGTCAGTAGGGAGAGAAAAACAGAAGTTTCTGTGATAGGGTGGAAAGTGGACGATATTAAATGAAAAAAGGCATGATGGCAAAAATAAATGGTAATAGAATACACAAAAGATAGTTCTAGAAACAAACAGTAGAATCATTTACCATCCAAAAAAAAAAACAACAGGTGGGGGAAAAAAAACTGAAATGACCTGAAAGTGTAGAACTCATTGATGAGTCCCGAAGGCTGCAAAACGCCTCAGCAAAATAACACTTAAAAATATTTCAAACGCCTGAACTCACAGCATTTAATTTAAACCACAGTCATATTGTATTATATTTATGTAAAGCCAATTAACACAAGATTATAAAAATCAAACAAACTAAAATGGTACAAAGCAAACATATTGTGTTTTTAATTCAAAAAAGGATTAGTTTATGCTGCATATGGCAAGTGCAAGCCTATACTTTGTTTTGACTTTTATGTTTTCAAAGGTGGGTTAACTTGCAGCATGAGATGGTACCTGGGATTTCAATGTTGTGGCCATTTCAGAGACATAGGTAGAGCGGGGACAGGAATGGTTATTGTAGGTTCCGGGATTTAGATGTTTCAGTAAGAACACAGAAAACAGTTAAAGAGGGGGTGGTGTGGCACTGTTATTCCAGGACGTATTACAGTTGCAGAAAGGGTCTCAACCACTGAGGTAGTTTGGGCTAAGGTTAGAATCGGGAAATGAGAGGTTACCCTGTTGGGAGTTTTCTACAGGCCTCCAAATAGTTCCAAAGATGTAGAGGATAGGATTACAAAGGTGATTCTCGATAGGAATGAGTGTAACAGGGCAGTTGTTATGGGGGACTTTAACTTTCCAAATATTGACTGGGAATACTATACTTCAAGTACTTTAGATGGGTCAGTTTTTGTCCAATATGCGTAGGAGGGTTTCCCGACACAGTATGTGACAGGCCAACAAGGGGCAAGGCCACATTAGATTTGGTACTGGGTAATGAACCCAGTCAGGTGAGAGATTTGGAGGTAGGTGAGCACTTTGGTGATAGCGACCACAATTCTATTATGTTTATTTTAGTGATGGAAAAGGATAGTTATACACCGGAGGGCAAGAGTTATAGCTGGGGGAAAGACAATTACGATGTGATTAGGCAAGACTTAGGATGCATAGGATGGGGAAGGAAACTGCAAGGGATGGACACAATTGAAATGTGGAGCTTATTCAAGGACCAGCTACTGCGGGCCCTTGATAAGTATGTACCTTCAGGCAGGGAAGTAGAATGTGGGAGCCTTGGTTTACTAAGGAAGTTGAATGTCTTGTCAACAGGAAGGAGGCGGCTTATGTTAGGATGAGACATGAAGGCTCAGTTAGGGTGCTTGAGAGTTACAAGTTAGCCAGGGAAGACCTAAAAGAGACAGCTAAGAAAAGCCAGGTGGGGACATGAGAAGCCGTTGGTGGATAGGATCAAGGAAAACCCTAAGAATTTCTATAAGTATATCAGGAATAAAAGAATGACTAGAGTAAGATTAGGGCCAATCAAGGATAGCAGTGGGAAGTTGGGTGTGGAGTCAGAGGAAAAAGAGGGGAAGCGCTAAATGAATACTTTTCATCAGCATTCACACTAGAAAAAGAATGTGGTTGAGAGCAATACTGAGATCCAGGCTACTAGACTAGATGGGATTGAGGTGCTTAAGGAGGAGGTGCTAACAATCCTGGAAAGTGTACAAATAGGTAAGTCCATGGGGCCTGATGGGATTTATCCTGGAATTCTCTGGGAAGCCAGGGAGGAGACTGCCAAGCCTTTGGCTTTGATCTTTATGTTGCCATTGTCTACAGGAATAGTGCAAGACTGGACGATAGCAAATGTTGTTACCTTGTTCAAAAAGGGGAGTAGAGACAACCCTGGAACTTATAGCCCTATGAGCCTTACTTTGGTTATGAGTAAAGTGTTGGAAAGGGTTATAAGAGATAGGATTTATAATCATGTCAAAAGGAATATGTTGATTGGAGATAATCAACACGGTTTTGAGAAGGATAGGTCGTGCCTCTCAAACCTTATTGAGTTCGTTGAGAAGGTGACCAAACATGTGGAGGAGGGTAAAGGTGATTGATGTGGTGCTAATCTCGCAAACATTTTATTTTAAATTGATTCATGCAAGTGTTCTAGGTTCCATTTAGACTTAGATTGCAATGTTATTTTAAAACCAAAACAATACATTTAACACTATGAAATTTCACTAAGAACAATAACTGAACACCAATCTATTCTGCATTCAGAACTGATAAGGCTTGAAGACTGCACTGTGTTCAAGAACATGGAGTGGACAATGCCTGTTGAACTTGCAGTCACTTTCATTCTTTGTTAGTTTCTGACTAAACTGGAATCTGTTTGATTTTCCCCAAAAAACAGTTTTTCAAAATACCTTTTTAAAAGGAAGTTACCCAAAAAGTACAGATCTAAAAATTAAAATCTCAAATAGTTCTGTGTTCTAGATCAGCTCTTTGTCCACAGAATACTTTTAATCATTTGAATTCTGAATCCTTCAACTTTCAGACCTGGAAGCCACAAATAAAATTTGACTTAATCTCTTCTCTGCTGAAAATTTTTTTTCAATGTTGGTTCTTTCCTCAAGCATTAAGATCCAAAGGAGGTAGCAAAGTTGACATCTCCCACTTTTCATTTCCTTTATGTAACAACTACATTCAAAGGCTAATTGCTCAAAGATTGATCACTTCATTTGGGCACCTAATAACACCATCTATTTTTTCCAGGTTAGATATATCATAATAGGATCAGGATACTATAGCACATTGTGATGTTACATCACTGGACTAGTAATTTAAAGACCTGGAGTATGATCCAGAAACACAAGTTCAAATCCTACCATCAAAACTGAGGAAATACATTGTTAATAAAATGCAGGTGTTCATAATACAAGATGTCCATGAATCTATATATTTTTTTAAAAAGTGACAATCTGGTCCCAAAAACCATTTAAAGGAGATCTATCATCTGCACGATGTAGACAATTACATGACTCTAGACCCACAGCGATGTGACCAGCTTTTACCTGCCCTCTGAAACAGCCCACTAAATGACTCAATTAGAATTGAAGGAAGCTTTTCATATAGAATTAAGGAATGGTCAATAAATGATAGCCCTGCTTGCCATGCCCACAATTCATAAATGGGTAAAGAAAATATACACCTAAATTCCATGGACCACCCTCTGCTCCAGCAGTGATAATTTTTCCACTGACTAATGAATCTTTAACGACGTTATCTGTTTTACCACATCAATACAAGTTTACTAAGAAACTGAGAACTAGATTGACAGTGCCTCTATTAATGCTACATAAGAGCCTTGCACTCAGACATTTTTTAATCTTTTATGGCATGCAGGAACCACTGACAAGACCGGCCTTTTTGCCCATCCCCAACGGTCCTTAAAAAGGTAGGACAACAGTATAAAGTACATTGTCCCTTTGCAAGTTACCATATTCAAACATAATTACAAGAATATCATGTTCCTTTCAGAAGTTGGGACTCCCAAAATTACTTTAAATGGCTTAACCATGCTTGGTATTTAAGATGAAAATCAGTTATGAAATGTAGTTTCTATGGTTGCACAAAGAATTTGTGATTTTAAACAATTTAAAAACTGACCTAAAATAAAAGTTTCATGTACGTTAACGATCCCTACTATTTTTTCCTTTACTAACACATGTCTGAATCACAGTTAACAATCTACTAAATACACTGCAGAATTAGACCTAGTCTCTTTTCGATTAAAAAGACTTTGGGATCCTCATCTTTAGATTGTAAAGGCTGTGCTTACCTTACCAAACCAGCCATTTCCAATTTCCTGGATGTAGCTAAGATGATGACGAGCAAGAGATGCTGAGGATACTCCTGTTAAAAAACAAAATGAATGATCAAAGCATATTTTATAAAAAAGCTCCAACAGGAAAACATTGACCTTTGATTTCCAAAAATGTTCTAAATCCCAGGCTTTATATTTTGAACTAGCACTTTTAGACTTCAATGAAACATACCCAACAACAATTCTAATCGGTGGGAGAAAGGAGAAGGAAAAAAAAGGACATACAAAAGACATTGATATCAAAGTGCCAAGTACTTTATCATTGTAGTAATTGAAGCAATAAGCAAAATGTTTGACTTCATGAAGCATAAATGTTTGATCAAATCATTACTAGTTTGGACATATTTATAAACAATACCAATGCAAAAACATTGTAAAAAATATGTGGACTGAGGAACTTGTTTAGGGGATAAAAGGGAAAGATATTTTAGTTACAAGAAATGGCCATTGTGTCCTATTTACTTCAAAGGAAGTTGTAAAGTGACAGTAGGATGTTTACACTGAAATTGTGCCTAAGATTAAGACATCAAGTCTTATGAAATTCTGTAGTTAAAATGTGCATTTTATTTTCACCATTAATTAGATGTTTCTGCCAACTATTTTAAATATATTTAGTAACGGTGATCAGTACACTTTGCAAATATTTGTTGTATGTATTTAAACTGCCACTTTATACATTAATGATACTCTGTGCACTGTTATTGTCCCGAGATATAATTTAACAATCTATGCACAATTTATAGGTAAACAAATTCAAAAGAGTTTTGAATATCAAGAGTTAAGATTTTCAGACATGTTGATAACAATCAAACAATGCATGCTAATTAATTGTATTTTCATAATCCATATTAAAGAATAGGTAAAAATAAGCCCCTCTCCAAAACAAACCAATGCAAACCAAATTTATTTCACTCTTTCCGAGGCTGACTTTTCTTTTCCTGAGATAAAGTTACACATTCAGCAATTACATATGAACAAACAGTAGGCCTTGCGGCACCTTGAGCCTGCTTTGGTAATCATTAAGATCATTGTTGATCTAATTGTAACCTCAAATCCACTTTCCTACCTCACCAATAACATTTCATCCCTTTTCACTGCGTTAAAGGTATTAAAGGACTCTATTTCCACCATCTTTTCAGGGTGTTGCAAAGAGTCACGTAAAAGCAAAATTCTGCATTGGTCATGCAATGACCATCTCCAATAAGAAACAATTTAACATCATCCCTTGACATTCAATGGTGTTACCATCACTAAATCCCCCACTATCAATATCCTAGGGGTTACCATTGACCAGAAACTCAATTGGACTACAGTGACGACAAAGCGCAGGCAAGAGGCTAGGAACCTGGCAGCGAGTAACTCACCTCCTGACTACCCAAAGCCTGTCGACCATCAAGAGGACACAAGTCAGGAGTAATGATGGAATACTCCCAAGTGTGTGCAACTTCAACACCGCTCAAGAAGCCTGACACTATCCAGGACAAAGCAGCCTGCTTGATTTGATACCATATCCACAAGCACCCACTCACTGAAATAAAGAACGTGGGTTGGAGAAGGTTAGCAGGTCTGTCAGCATCCATGGACAGGGAAACACACTCTCCACAGATCCTGCTAGCAGCTCAGTTTTCCAGCACACACTGTTTTTATTCCAAAGACTCACAACCAGGGGCACTTTTATTCAAAAACATCCTTGCAGTAGGTGATACTCTTAAATTACCAATATTTACAGAGATCATCCTGAGACTTTTCCAGGACTCTTGGTCATGTTCAAAGACTTCAATATCTGCTCCGACAGACATTATGCACACTGCATGCTAACTTTCATCAGGAGCATTACACAAAGTTTGATTCTGCCAGTGTAAGTCATCCACACATCATCAGGAGTTTCTTAACAGAAATCAAGAAATGGGAACACTGGAAAATACTGTCTGCCCTAATGCATGGTGGGAGAGGCCATAGGAATTCTGATATCATCACCCTAGCTGAAATCAACAAGTTCAATACAGACTACAAGACTGAACATGAGATCTTCCTGTTTATATGACTCAGCTACTCACCAAGTTAAATTTACTGGCGTAAAATAGAACCCAAGAGAAAAGGTTACTGCAATAAATTTCAACTGATTTCAAACAATGATATATGACTAAAAACAAGAACTGACATTCTATGGGGCCACATATTGGTTAAATATCAGTAAATGTTGCTTGACCAATCAATGCTAAAATATTTAAAAACTGTCAAATTCAGACCAGCTCATACCTTGTGTTTTAGATGACTGAAATTGTGTTGGAGTAGAAAGTATAATATTTGGAACTGTAAGCGTGTAAACTTCAGCAGGTGCTGGAGGCGAAGGGGTGTCTTCTGCTGGTGGTATGAAATCATTTTCTTCATCAGGATTATCATCTTCAAATTCCTGAAATTAAAAAAGTGAGCAACATGCTAACATTAAAAAAAGTTATTGGTGCATTCATTAATTGCACAGCTTTAGGCAAAACTGTAATGTTATAAAGAGTGCTATAATGCACCACATCTTCCTCTCAGTGTGACAAAAATATTTCAGCAATTTAGACTCTGCAGTGACCATTTTCTTTTAAAACCCTAGAATGAAACAATATACAGATCGCATATATTCCTACACCTAAAGCCAAGCAAAATTTCTTCTTTAAGGAGGTATCACTCTACATAAATTATACCCAAGTCTCTGATGTGAGTAAGAGTCCACCAGATGTGAGTAAGAGTCAATCGTTACAGTCCCTCAATCCCCAAAAAGGTAGTAAACTGAAATTAGTCAGAGGTAATTTCAGGAAATGTCTTCTTCCCATTGCCTGAAACCATAGGACGGAAAAATAATCTGAATCAAGCGAGTTGAAATCTCATTTGAGAAGTAATCTTCCTAAAATAGCCAGCTGTAATCGATGTGGGACAATGCAGTACAAATTCCACTTAATTGGAATTTGTATATTGCTGACACAAAGTAAGCAGCTTCGAGATTACAGTTAATAAATTATGCGGCAGCTAAACAGAAAAAAAAATCAAATCAGAGCAACCAAGGTGCATCCTACGTGCTCACCTTGAAATTTATTCCCTGCTCTTTACAGCAGGATGCACAGTTCATAAGCAGGATGATGAGGACAGCTAGACTGCAACCAGACACTATAAGCAGTGACAAGGAGACTTCAACAGCTGCTTCCCCTGGGGAAAAAAAAGATTGCAATCAATTTCCAACATTCATTTTAAAATGCATTTCAAGAAAAAAATAACACTACAGTGCACAAGTTCAATTGAATAACATGGTATTGCAAAATTTAGAATAGTTGAGATAAAAGTTAAATGATTAAATAATTTTTTTTAAAAAAAACTGATTACCCATTAGAATGTAAAATTATATACACCAGATTAAAAGTTAAATTCATCACACCTAAATAAGTTGGCCCCAAGCACAACCTAGACATTCTGAGGCTAAGAACAAATGATGGCAATGCACAAGATTGAAGCCATGCAGATGACTTTTATCTGATATGAACACACAGTCTAAATTGACGAAAGAATGAATTTGTAAGTGTACAACATAGCTCATTAACAAATCACCCAAAGCATTTTACAACCAATTATTTACTTTTGAAACCAGAAGAGTAGACGCAGTACCAAATTGGGGCACAAGATCCCACATAAATGAATAAATAGCTAAATGTTCTGTTTCTTGAAGGAGACCTGTTGGTCAGTATGTTAAGAGCATGCCCTGCTCTTCTTTGGCTAGCTCAATGAGATCAGTTTTCTTGAAGTAGGTCACATTTGATCCCAGAACAGATCTCTGGCAAGACAGCACAAAATTATTTGCATATGTGGTGAAGTCAAAGGCTGAACGCAAGAGGCCACAGTACTACTGGCTGAGCTAAGCTGACACTTACAATTAACATAACCAGGCAGCTAGCATCAGACCATATTTATCTTCAGTATCTTTAACTTTCCAGTATATTGAGCCTTTTAACAAAACATATCCATACAAAGTTATATACGATGGATAACACAACAGTATTTGAGAAAAATTATACACATCGATTCATTTATGCTGTCCACAGCATATGTCTTGACCTTGATTTTGTGCTTTTCAGGACAATGTTGTGTTGCATTTAGAGCTGATGTACTTGGTCATCGCCTTTGCCTCTTTCAATGTGGCATGTTTGAGTGCTGACCTGAAAGGGACCTACCGCTACTTGCCTTTAATAAATAATACTCTTAAAAATATCAAAGCTATAAGATCTGGTAATATGTAAACAATTGCATTGTCCTTGGAATTCCAACGGGAATTTCCTAACAGATGCAGGGAAGAAAAAATACAGCTAGTGAAAATAGTTACTGTTTCACATAGAACAATCTGTGTTCAAAAGCCAGTTGTCAAATAACTTCCTATAGATCCAAGTAGATAGCCTTTGATAAAATATTTGCAGGTCATGCAACAGGGCTTGTTACAATAATAGATTTCCTTCTTTTTTCTGACAATGACAAAATATTATAACATTGTGGGCGGCACGGTGGCACATTGGTTAGCACTGCTGCCTCACAGCGCCAGAGACCCGGGTTCAATTCCCGCCTCAGGCGACTGACTGTGTGGAGTTTGCACGTTCTCCCCGTGTCTGCGTGGGTTTCCTCCGGGTGCTCCGGTTTCCTCCCACAATCCAAAAGATGTGCAGGTCAGGTAAATTGGCCATGCTAAATTGCCCGTAGTGTTAGGTAAGGGGTAAATGTAGGGGTATGGGCGGGTTGCGCTTCGGCGGGGCGGTGTGGACTTGTTGGGCTGAAGGGCCTGTTTCCACACTGTAAGTAATCTAATCTAATCTAATTGAAAAATGCAAACCGAACAGTTTGCAGGACTGGAACACTGGCCTGAATTCTTGGAGTCATATGTAAAAATAACACCAGTATCAGAAGCTCTTCAAATAGACTGCATTCCACAATCCTGGTTTGGGAGTATTAAACTCTGTCTGTTAGACATTTCTATCACGTGTCTGCTGATCTAACAATACTCTGAACTTTACTAAATTTAATGAAGGAACTCCACATAAATAACCAAATATAGGTGGGATATCATCCAGTATGTTCGAACTTAGAAGTTTTAGATTTACTACGTTCAAACTGCAAACACCATTTTCATGGTTTATCAAAAGGACAGATCTCTCAAATACTATTGAAATTAGAAAAAAATCTGACGCTCCTTATAAGAAACAGCATGTTCCTTATAAGAAACATCAAGAACCTGCTCATTCTGAAAGGAACATCATTTTATTAAAAGCTCAGAGTATACTTTTAAAAACTATAATGGGTAAACTTTGTAATTGGACATTACAGCTAATGTACTAATTTGTCAGACAGCAAAGAAGTTCCATCCAGTTCCAAAGAGCAGTTAGGGGCTCTAAATAAATAGTGTATTTATAAAGTAAAAAAATGTAAAGGGCAATAAGTGTACAAGTTAAAGCTTGTAGACAGAGTAGTCAACAAATCTTTCCACAGTCCTGCAAGCACAGAGGTACATTTGCTATGACATTCAGAGCCATAAACATACGAGCAAGAAACATGAGTAAGCCACTCGTCATTTAAGTCTGCTCTGCCATTCAGCAAGATCATGGTTGATCGGATTTTAACCTCAACTCTACAGTCCTGCATATCCCAATAATTGTTCATTCCTTTGGTAATCAAAAATCTATCTGCCTTTAAAAATATTTAAAGATTCTGCATCCACTGACTTTTGAGGAAGGAAATTCCAAAGTCGCTCAACCCTCAAAATATGTTTCCTCATCTTAGTTTTAAAAATAGGGAGTTGCCCATTTAAGATTATGATCTTTAATTCAAGGGTCTTCCACAAGAGGAAACATCTTTTCAACATTAACCTGGTCAAGTCCCTTCAGGATATTATTTGTTTCAAATAAGTCATCTCTGATTCCTCTAAACTCTAAAGGAGTCAATCTTAGCCTTTCTTCATAAAGCAATCCTCTCATTCCAGTTATTAGTCTTATAAACCTGTAAACTGATTTGAAGCATTAGCATCTTTCTGAAAGTACAGTGACGAGTACTAAATGCAGTACCCGAGATCCTGTCTCACCAATGCCCTGTATAACTGAAGTGTAACCTCCTTTTGCATTCAATTTCCCTCACAGTAAAAATAAACACTCTACTAGCTTTTGTGATTAATTGCTGTATCTGCATACTACCCTTCTGTCATTCATACACTAGTACACAACTTCTCTGCATCCCCTCAA
Organism: Chiloscyllium plagiosum; assembly: GCF_037043375.1. Lineage (NCBI taxonomy): Eukaryota > Metazoa > Chordata > Chondrichthyes > Orectolobiformes > Hemiscylliidae > Chiloscyllium > Chiloscyllium plagiosum. The sequence continues at coordinate 45,173,112 of NW_028270158.1, read as the reverse complement.
TTTAAATAATAAGCTTCTTTTTCACACATTATATCAAAATGGAGAAAGCAGCCACTCTTCAGGTCCACACACCCCCACCAGCCCACACCCCACTCCTGGCACTTTTCCCTGCCACCATAAGAAGTGCAAAATCTGAGAACACACCACTCACCTCCATCCAAGGCCCCAAGAGACCCTTCCACATCGGTCAGAAATTTACCTGTACCTCTAAACGATGTCATCTACTGCATCCGTAGCACCCGATGTGGTCTCCCTTACATCGGGGAGACAGGATGCCTTCTTGCAGATCATTTCAGATAACATCTCTGGGACACCCACCAACCCCACCACCCCATGGCTGAACACTTCAACTCCCCTCCCACTCCATCAAGGACATGCAGGTCCTGGGCCGCCTCCACTGCCAAACCGTTATCACCAGGCGCATGGAGGAAGAAGGCCTCATATTCCACCTTGGGACCCTGCAACCACATGAGATAAATGTGGATTTCAACATCTTCCTCACTTCCCCCCCCCCCCCCCCCCACCCCCAACATCACCTCCCCCCCACATTATCCCAGTCCCAAGCCTCCAACTCTGCATCACCTCCTGACCTATCCATCACCCCCCCCGACCGATCATCTTCTCCATCACCTTCCTCCACCTATCGCTTTTTCAGCTACCTTCCCCCCAACCCCACCCCCGTCCCATTTATCTCTCAGCCCCCAGCCCACAAGCTTCATTCCTGATAAAGGGCTTATACCCAAAACGTTGATTCTCCTGCTCCTCGGATGCTGCCTGACCTGCTAGCTTTCCCAGCAGCACGCACTCTTGATTATATCAAAATGGACAATTTCACAATTCCCCACAGTGTACTCCATTTGCCAGATCTTTACCTAACTAGATCCCTGTGTGGGCTCTTTATGTCCCCTTCATAACTTACTTTTCTATCTTTGTGTCATCAGCAAACTTAGCTACTTCTCTTCACTGAAATCATTTATATAAATTGCAAAGTTGAGACTCCCACATCAACTTCTGTAGCACACTACTTCTGACATCAGCAGCCTTAAAAAGAGGGCCATTTATTTCTATTCACTGCTTCCTGTTGGCAGGCAATTTTCTATCCATACCTATACATTACCTCTTACAATCTAATGCATTTTGTAAAATTAAATCCAATGCATCAACTATCTCACTAAATACACCTGTTAAGACCATAGGCTAAAATCCATCAGGATCTACAGAACTTGTCAACTCAAAGTTCCAATTTACTCAGGACTACTTCTGATAATTACAATTTTCTATAGTTCCTCCCTCTCTTTTCAATTCATGATTTACAAATATATCGGAGATGCTACTGATTTCCTTTCCATGAAGACCAATGTAAAAAAAACTATTCACTTCATCTGCCATCTCTTTATCCTCCATTATTAATTCCCTTGGCTCATTTTCTATAGAGGCAACACAAGATATGGCAAAAAAAGAGGGTTAATAAATTAAGAAAATTTTCCTGTTTTCCTATTTTTGACTAACTTTCTCTCATACCATAATTTTTCTCTCCTTATTAATTCTTTAGTAATTGTGTTTTTTCCTTAGAGTTATGGAGATGTACAGCACAGAAACAGACCCTTCAGTCCAACTTGTCCATGCCGACAAGATATCCCAAACCAATCTAGTCCCACCTGCCAACGCCCAGCCCATATCCCTCCAAATCCTTCCTATTCATATACCCATCCAAATGTCTTTTAAATGTTGCAAATTTACTCGCCTCCACCACTTCTTCTTGCAACTCATTCCATACGCGTACCACCTGCTGTGTGAAAACATTGCTCCTCAGGTGCAACAAGGATGTTGCCAGGGTCGGAGGGTCTGAGCTATAGGGCGAGGCTGGACAGGCTGGGGCTGTTTTCCCTGGAGCATCGGAGGCTGAGGGGTGACCTTAGAGGTTTACAAAACCATGAAGAGCATGGATAGGATAAATAGACAAGGTCTTTTCCCTGGGGTCGGGGGGTCCAGAACTAGAAGGCATAGGTTCAGGGTGAGAGGGGAAAGATATAAAAGAGACCTAAGGGGCAACCTTTTTCACACAGAAGGTGGTGTGTGTATGGAATAAGCTGCCAGAGGAAGTGGAGGAGGCTGGTACCACTACAGCATTTAAAAGCCATCTGCATAGGTCTAGGAATAGGAAGGGTTTAGAGGAATATAGGCCAAGTGCTGGCAAATGGGACTAGATTAGGTTCGAATATTTGGTCGGCATGGACGTTTTGGACTGAAGAGTCTGTTTCCGTGCTGTACATCTCTAAAACTCTATTTGTTACAATATGCTGATAAAAATGAATGCCCACTTTTGTGGACATGACAGTGGACCTAGAAACTGAAGCCAGAATTTACTTAGATGCCACAAATCAGTTGCACTGGGTACCTGAGTTACTACAAATTATTAGGTATCCCTGAAAAGATACATTTTGTATTGCACAAGCACACAGGCAATTTAGCATGGCCAATTCACCCAACCTGCACATTTTTGGACTGTGGGAGGAAACCAGAGCACCCGGAGGAAACCCACGCAGACAAGGGGAGAACATGCAAACTCTACACAGTCAGTCGCCTGAGGCAGGAATTGAACTCGGGTCTCTTGCGCTGTGAGGCAGCAGTGCTAACCATTGTGCCACAGTGCCGCCCACTTTTCAATACTTTTTTTTAAAAACTTCCAATGAGTGTTTTTATCATGTGTAATGATCTCAGTTGAAGGTCTAAATGAATAACAAAGCTCTATTGCTAACAAGGAGAGAGAGGGAGAGGGGGAGGAGGAGGGAGAATCTAGGCAAAGTAAGCAGAGCAGTTGTTTCCACTGGCCCAAGGGTTGAGAACAGGAGGACGCCAAACAAAGGTGTTTGACAAAAGAACCATTGGTAATATGTAGAAAAATCTTTCTTACAAAGCATATGATTAGAATCTCAAATGTACTGAAGTGTGGCTGAGGTGAATTCAATTGAGGCCTTCAAAAATAAAAAGATACCCACAAAAAGAAAAGGTTTGCACAGATATGGATAATAAGAACAGAATGGAGAGTAAGAGTGGTTGAAGTGCTTTTACAGAAAACCAGCATGGACATGTTGGAAAATGGGCTTCCTCTTCTGTACTGTAAGCATTCTAATATGCATTTTATGCTTGAATAGTACAAATTATCTGAGGCAGGATGATCTGTTGTAAAAGTAATACTAAAGAACTTTGCTTTAGAAACAGAGTCAGAATAAACTACAGAACAAGAGAAAGGCTGAACTGCTCAGTCCTTGAAATGGTTTTCAACTCCTCCTTCAACCTACTGCAAAAAGATAGCCAAAATGGGTGTTATCCACGTTATCTTATTCATTCAGTGGATGGAAGCTTCGCTGGCTAAACTAGAGCTTACTACCCATTTCTAATTGTCACCGAGAAGGAGGTGAGCCATCTTAAGTTAGATCACATGGCATCTAGGGCACGCTTGCCAACCTGATACAAAAATTGACCTGATGTCAAGAAACAGAAGATGGTGGTGAAGTGTTCTTTTCAGACTGGAGACCTGTGACTAGCAGTATTCTACAGGGATCATTGTTCAGTCCACAACGATTTGGACAAGAATATAGGAAGTATGGTGAGTAAGTTTGTGGATGTCACCAAAATTGGTGGTATAACAAACAGTGAAGTTGGTTATTTAAGAGTACAACAGGATCTTGATCCTATAGACCAATGGGCCAAGGAGTGACAGGTGGAATTTAAATTTAGATAAGTGAGGTGATGCATTTTACCAAGATGAATAAGGGCAGGACTTACACAGTTAATGATAGGGCCGTAGGGAGTGTTGTCGAAAGGAGAGACAGAAGAATTCAAGTACATAATTCCTTGAAAGTGGCATCACAAGCAAACAGTTTGGTGAAGGGAAGGTTGGAACCCTTGCTTTCATTGTCAGAGCAAGGAGTGAATGAGTTGGGATGTCATGTGGCTGCACAGAATGTTGGCGAGACCACATTTGGCATTCTGCTTTTCCTGACACAGAAAGGATATTATTAAAGTGGTGAGGATGCAGAAAAGATTTACAAGAATTTACTGGGACTGGAGAGTTTAATTTGAAAGGGGAAGCTGGATAGGCTGGGACACTTTTCACCAGAGTATAGGAAGTTGAGGGGTGGCATTAGAGGTTTATAAAATCACGACGGCATAGATAAGGTGATGAGGTAGGGGAGTTCAAAATTAGAGGGTATAGGTTTAAGGCGAGAGGAAAGAGATTTAAAAGGAGCCTGAGAAGCAACTTTATCACAGAGGGTAGGTTCATGTATGGAATGAACTGCCAAAGAAAGTGTAGATGCAGATACAGTTACAACATTTAAAAGACGTTTGGACAGGTACGTGAATAGGAACAGTTTAGAGGGATATGGGCCAAACTCAAGCAAATGGGACTAGTCTAATTTGGGAAACCTGGTCAGCATAGAGCTGTGTTGAGCCAACGAGTCTGTTTCTTTGCTGTATTAGTGTTATGACACTACACTTGTGGTTATTGAAAACTTTCAGGGCAGAGTTAGGTTTCTGAGTTAAAAGACAGTCAACAGCTATTAGGAAATAAAAAACTAGAATTGAGGCCATGACCAGGTCAACATAATCTTATTAAATGACAGAACAAGCTGAGGGTTTGGTAGCCTACCCCTACCCTCATTTTTTAAAAAATCTTATTTAGGCATGGTGCAGGTGAAATGCCTGTCTGTAACTTCAATAGACAACAGTGCCTTGGGGCTAATGTGGGAAAACAGCAGAGGTGGAACGAGTGGAGAGTGTCAAGCTTCTGGGAGGGGTCATCCACAACAAGCTTTCTTGGATTCTTCATGTGGACGCACTGCTTACAAAGATAAGATACTGCAAAGCACAGAACAACTCAACTGCATTAGTTCCAGCATGATTCAAAGAAGTCATATACTGCTAAGAAACCTACATTTTACTGCCTCCAGAATTTAAGTTTATCCAGACAACAAGTTGCATTACTTACAACAATTCTAAATTAGTAAGATCGAACACTAACCATATGCTTAATAAAACAAATGCGTTATCCAGTTCAGTTCAGGGGTTGTATTTGTGTTCTTGCCGAGTATCATTATGATCGTAACATACTACAAACGGAGGTTGTTTAAAAATCATGTTCTCTCTCAAGTATTTTTAGAGCCAACTGTTCCCACACCCACATACTTCTACCTAAAAAGATCTCATTTAAACAAATGCAATATGGCAGTACTAATTTTTCTAAAATATAATACCATAATACTTCAGATTTGCTTCCTTTATGCAGTGTGCAATGCTCTACCTATAGCAAGTACAATTTGTGTCAATATGAATAAATCTCAAAAAAAGTTTAAACTTTCAATACTAATTCACCTGTTGTTTTAAGATTGAGATCAATCTTGAATAAGGCATTCAGCATTTTGAAAAACCAAAATGTTTATTAAACATTACTGTATAATAAAATTAATTTTCAAGGAACTAGGATCATATTGCCCAATTCTATGCCAGGAATGTTAAAGCGGTGGCTACACCTACCAAACTTAAAAACAAATGAAATCCTTTCTTTGTTGTCAAGATTATACCTAGAATGTCATGGATGTAAATAATCCTCTGAACAAAATACTTGCTTTCAGTAATTTAAACCTTGTTACAGGCAAAATTGTTAAATCAGATAAAATTACTGGACCAGACACTAAAGCATTTCACTAAAAATAGAAAATGTTGAAATATTCAGTTTTGGCATCTACATAGAGAAGAACAGTTACATTTGATGCCTCTCTTCAGAACTAATCAGATTCGATCTATATTGAGATAAGAACTGCACAAGTTGTTATTTTCAAACTAATAGTGACTTTTATCTAACAATTCTTCTTTTTCCAAGCAAAAAGGCCAAAGCTTGCAATCTTTTTGTATCAAGTGATCGAGATGAAGGACCATAATTTTTATTATATGCTTCATATAGATAAAGTAAGTGGACAGATATAATAAATTTGAAGATACTGGAAGCTGATACCAACTTGGTGGTGTTAAATTATTGAAATTAGACAATTCCACAAGTTGAGAGTACTAGGGTAGAAGAAATTGAGAGTATTGCATTGCATCAAGTCTAGATTTCATTCCTATTACACAAAGTGCTCAAGAAATTCAACAGGTGTAGCGACATCTGCAGAGGGAAAAAACACCAGTTAACACTTGAAGTCCGGCAAGATGCTTCTAAAGAATTCCTGTTAATTATTTCCAGCACATTGTTTTATTTCAAATCTCCAGCATCCAGAATATTTGATTTCATTTGACTTAATTACTTTTGCAATGTACAGATAAAGATTAGGATTGAGGATCCCATCATTTACAGAGGGATTTATGTGCTTCTTCATAAGTCACTGAAAGCTAACCTGCAGTGCACGCAACAATGAGGAAGGCAAATGGGTCTACTGGACTTTGCCACAAGAGAATTTGAATACAGGTAGTTATCTTATAATGCCGTAGTTGCGTTCCAGCAAAACTTCACTGAATAGAAAAATCGCTTAATAGAAATAATGGGGCCTATGGGACAAGTCGGGTTGGGACAAACCAGCAAAAAAAAAAACTCATGATTACTCAAAAATCACACAAAAGTCTAATGCAAAATTTACAGCTTGAATGAAGGTTGAAATAATATTCATTAAATGAAACAAAAGTAAAATTTAACACAGTACATTTAAAAAATGTAAGAAAGCTGCCCTCTGTACAGGACCTCTCACAGAAAGCTGCTCTGTTGGCAACTGACATTGGCGCATACGCAAAACGGCACAAAGACTAATGACATTGTACATGTACAGAACAGTGCAGAGACTTCGGTGCTGACATTGGCGCATGCACAGAACTGTGTGGAGATTTCAGTACTGACTTCGCCGTATGCACAGACCAGCATGGACATTAGCGCATGCATAGAATGAAGCGCACAAACCAATCCCTACTGGAATTGCACTATTGCAAACAGATGTAACCTTTCTCAAAAGTACCATTCCCTACTTTTTCAATGATGTTATAGCCAAATCACGCTGCCGAAACATGCGTTGTCCTCTGTGCAGGGGCAAAGATGACTTGCTTCAATTGTATAAACCTTAAATGAGACGGAATTTGAAATAGTGTGTGTAATTTTGCTTCCCTTTACCTAGGGAAGAATGCACTTCCATAGTGTAGTGGAGGCTCACCAGACTCATTCTTAGGGCGGCAAGACCATGTATTTATTCTTTATTGTTTAGAAGAATTATATTACAAAGTTCCACAATTATTGAATGAGTCAAAACAGTATATGCAGAAAGACAGATGCAGAAATGACTGGTATATCCAGGACAATGGAACACAGTCTCAGAATAAATAGCAAACCAATTAGGAGTGAACAAAGGATCAAAATCTTCACTCAGGGGATAGTGAATCTTTGGAACTCTCTACTGAGAGTGCTGAGAGTGATTGCTCTAGACATCAAGGCAATATCTGAGCTGTTGTAGAATCAAGAAATCCTAGCAAAACTGAAGTAAATGGAAAACTCTCTGTTGGTGGTTGGAGTCATACATAGTATGAAGGAATAGGAAGTTCCTGTTGGAAGTCAATCATCCCAGGACTGCAGGAATTCTTAAATGGTAAATATTTAGATTTTTTTAATTAACCTGTGCAGATATGTTATTACATACCTCCAGAGCAGGTGGGTTTTGACCCGAGCCTCCTGGTCAAGGGGTTGGGATACTATCACTGTGCCACAAGAGGGCCATGGCACCTCAAGACTCCTCTCTTCAGCTCAAGCATATTCAGCTGCTTCATCAGTTGTTTTTCAGTATAATACTATGGGAATGTTCGATGATACTTACACAATTTTCAGCACCATTCACAACTCCTCAGATACTAAAGCAAATTGGTATCTAAATGCAGCAAGACCTGGACAACATCCAGGCTTGAGCTGATAAGTGACAAGTAACATTTATAAAACAGAAGTAACAGGTATTACACAGCTGACAATTATACAGACAAGTCTGATTCCAGAATAAATTCTGGCTTGATAGACCATCTGTTATATTTTTATAATAGGGTTACCATGCTGGTGAGTCATGAACACATTTACATAATGTTGCAGATGTACTTTTAACAAAAGAGAAAGTCTATTACACACAAAATAGAAAAGCGAACAGGTCATTTTTGAAGTGGTCTTTGTACACAAATATCAAAAGTACAGATACATCCCTTTAGCTCTCACAATGACATTACAGATACTTAAACCTCACTGAAGGGTCATCTTACTTCCACATTCCATACCTTATTCAGTTGGCATAGTAGTATTTTGATTCTTTCCAGCGAAGCTCTGAATTTAGTTGATGGCAATTTCTTTGGTCAACATCTCTTAAATTGCTAACATATATCCAGCTAACCCTCATTTCTTAACAGATTCCTTAAACTCAGCTTTCTGTTTCTTGAGCTCTCTTACTCACATTAAAGCATTCAGGACTTAAGTTTTGCTTTGGAAATTGAGGTAAATGCCCCTTTGTTGCCAAAGGACTATGCTCTCTGACAGAAACATGCACAGTCCTTGACCTCCTGGATCATTCTCTTTAAAGGGAAACTTTCTTTGTGTCATGAGACAACTTGTTGCTAGGCAGCAGGCCAATTTTTTTTTCCTCTTCTATCCTTAATTTTTCTAAAGCACTTAACTATTCAAGGAAGGATGATTTTCTTTTTTAAAAAGCCTTCTTTAATTACATGCCAACGTTTCCAGGCCCACTTTCACCACTCTCAGAACTCTAAAACAAACAAACAAAGTCTTTCCCTTCTTAATCAACCCAGTACAGATATACAAAACAAACTTAAAACGATACAGTCATAGAATCATATAGCATGGAAAGAAACTCTTCAGTTCAACTAGTCCATGCCATGTTCCCAAATTAAAGTAGCGCCACCTGCCTGCATTTGGTCCATATCCCTCCTAACCGCTCATATTCATGTACTTATCCAAGTGTCTTTTAAATATTGTAACTGTATCTGCTTCCACCACTGCCTCAGACACTCCACACACAAACCACTGTGAAAAGTTGCCCCTTGTTTCCTTTTAAAAAACGTTTATCTTTTACCTTAGAAATATGTGACCTAGCTTTGAACTCCCTGACCCTAGAAAAAAGGCCTTTTGTATTCACCTTATGTATGCCCCTCGATTTTATAAACCTCTGTAAAAAGGTCACCCCCTCAACCTCCTATTATTCAATGAAAGAAGTCACAGCCTGTCCAGCCTTCCTTATAACTCAAACCCTCCATTCCTGGCAACATCCTGGTAATTTCTTTCTGAAACCCTCTCCAATTTAATAATATTATTCCTATAGCATGCTGACCAGAACTGCATACAGTACTCCAGAAGATACTCCGCCGCATCTGCTCCCAGGAGGACCAGTTCAAAATACGCACAACACAGACGGCCTCCTTCTTCAAGGACCGCAATTTCCCCCCCGACGTGATCGACGATGCCCTCCACCGCATCTCCTCCACTTCCCGCTCCTCCGCCCTTGAGCCCCGCCCCTCCAACCGCCACCAGGACAGAACCCCACTGGTCCTCACCTACCACCCCACCAATCTCCATGTACAGCGCATCATCCGCCATCACTTCCGCCACCTCCAAACGGACCCCACCACCAAGGATATATTTCCCTCCCCTCCTCTATCAGCTTTCCGTAGAGACCACTCCCTCCGCGACTCCCTTGTCAGATCCATACCCCCCACCAACCCAACCTCCACTCCCGGCACCTTCCCTTGCAACCGCAGGAGGTGCAACACTTGCGCCCACACCTCCCCCCTCACTTCTCTCCAAGGCCCCAAAGGAAACTTCCATATCCGCCACAGATTCACCTGCACCTCCACCCACATTATCTACTGCATCCGCTGCAGCCGGTGTGGCCTCCTCTATATTGGGGAGACAGGCCGCCTACTTGCGGAGCGATTCAGAGAGCACCTCTGGGCCACCCGGACGAACCAACCCAATCACCCTGTAGCACAGCATTTCAACTCCCCCTCCCACTCCACCGAGGATATGCAGGTCATTGGACTCATCCACCGCCAAACCACAACAACGCGACGGTCGGAGGAGGAGCGTCTTATCTTCCGACTGGGAACCCTCCAACCACAGGGGATGAACTTGGACTTCACCAGTTTCTTCATCCCCCCTCCCCCCACCTTGTCTCAGCCGAATCCCTCCAGCCCGGCACCGCCTTCCTGACCTGCAGACTTCTTCTTGACCTCTCCGCCTCCACCCTACTCCGACCTATCACCCTCACCTTGACCTCTTTCCACCTATCACATTTCCAACGCCCCTCCTCCAAGTCCCTCCTCCCTACCTTTTATCTTCTCCTGCTGAACACTCTGCTCATTCCTGAAGAAGGGCATGTGCCCGAAACGTCGAATCTTCTGTTCCCTAGATGCTGCCTGACCTGCTGTGCTGTTCCAGCAATAAAGTTTCAGCTTTGATCTCCAGCGTCTGCAGACCTCACTTTCTCCTACTCCAGAAGATGCCTCACCAACATCCTGGTGAACCTGAACTTGATGTCCTATACTCAAAGTCTGAGCAATGAAGGGAAGTGTGTTAAATCTTGGATACCAATGTCAATTTCACACCTGTATCATATGCCAGCAGGTCACATGGCAAACACACTGTGTGCGGCAAACAAACGGCCATGTCTTACAGTCCAAGGGAAGTGGTCCTCAATAAAGTCCATGGAGGCACCCATTTGACCTAAGATCCCAACACGGAGTCAAGGCAGCCTCTGACATAGGTCCAGGGGCTTGACCTTGGCGTGTAATTAAATAAGGCTTTTTAAAAAAGAAAATCATCCTCAGTTGATTAGTTAAGTGCTTTAGAAAAACATTCCCAAGGTGGGATGGATCTTTAAGAATGCTGGTGGCCTTTCCTTGACAGTGGGCCTGGTAGATGGATTCTGTAGATGGGAGGTTGGCCTTTATGATTGCCTGGGCCGGGTTCACCATTCTCTGTAACCGTCTCCGATCTTGACTGGTACAGTTGCCATACTAGGTAGTGATACATCGGAGATAGGTCCAGGGGCTTGACCACAGCCAGGTTTCCAGTTGGAGTGCTCTCACTCCAAGGTTCTGTGCCTCTAGAGTCCAGGGAGTGGGTAATGATCTGCCCTATGAGTGAGGAAATGCCTGTGAAATGATAGAAACGGGCTAGCATCAGACAAGGGCACTTTAGACGCTTGGTAAGTTGTTAATGAGGGGAGTTTGGGATGATACAGCAGGAAGTTGTGACATGCCTCCATGAAACTTGACAAAATTGACACATATTGTAAGATTCAGCTCAACATAGATGAGTTGTTCAACTGGTTTTATTTGAATCTGGAAAAGCACAGCAGGTCAGACAGCACCCGAGGAGCAGGAGAATCGACGTTTCAGGTATAAGCCCTTCATCAGGAATGTGGTGGAGTGGGGGAAGGGTGGAGTTGCTGGGAAGGTGATGGGTAGATGAAGGTGGGGGTGATTGTGATAGCTCGGAGTGGAGGGTGGAACAGATAGGTCGGAAAGAAGATGGACAGATGGGACAGTTCAGGTGCCAAGTTGGATGGTTGGATCTGGGATGAGGTGGGGGAGGAGGGATATGAGGAAACTAGTGAAATCAACATTGATGCTATGTGGTTGGAGGCTCCCAAGGTGGAAAATGAAGCGTTCTTTCTCCAGGCATCGAGTGGTAGAGGCAGTACAGAACCTGCATGTCCTTGGCAGTGTGGGAGGGAGTAGGTGAAGTGGTCGGCCACAGGGCGTGGGATTGTTTGCTGCATGTGTCCCAGAGATGTTCTCTGAAACGTTCCGAGAGTTGGTGCCCTGTCTCCCCAATGTAGAGGAGACCACATCAAGAGCAACAGACATAGATGATGTGCAGGAAAATCTCTGCCGGATATGGAAGGATCCTTTGGGGCCTTGAGTGGAGGTGAGGAGGGAGGTGTGGGCACAGGGTTTACACCTCAAGAGGCTGACTCTACATTGGGGAGACAGGACACCAATTCACGGAATGTTTCAGGGAACATCTCTAGGACACACGCACCAAACAACCCCACCGCCTTGTGGCCGACCACTTCAACTCCCCCCTCCCATTCTATCATGCAAGTCCTAGGCCTCCTCCCCTGCCAAATCCTAGCTACCAGAAGCCTGGAGGAAGAATGCCTCATCTTCTGCCTTGGGACCCTCCAACCACATGGAATCAAATGTCAATTTCACCAATTTCCTGATCTCCCTTCCCCCCCCATACCACATCCCAGATCCAACTCTCCAACTCAGCCCACTCTCTTGAACTGTGCCACCTGCCAGCTCAAACCTATCACCATCACCACCCCACCAGCATTGACCTCTCGCCTTCCTAGCTATCTTCCCCCACAACCCCAGCCCCCCTCCTATTTATCTCTCAGCCAGTCTCCCACCACCCCCACATTCCCGATGAAGGACTTACACCCGAAATGTCAATTCTCCTGCTCCTCGGATGCTGCCTGACCTGCTGTGCTTTTTCTGTGCTACACTTTTGGACACTATATCCAGCATCTGCAGTCCTCACTTTTTCCTGGTTTTATTTGAACTAAAGCATTGGACAAGATGATCATTGAATTAAACAATACTCACATCTCCCTCATATTACACTTATTTGTTAAACTTAAGAATCACATCCATTGATATACCAAATGAAGAGAAAAGTCATTTCAAGATTTAAAACTTCCGCTAGGATTCTTAAGTTCAGTGCACTGCTGTAAAACTGTCACAAATCTATTTCAATTGATTCCAAAATCGTGATTTTGTCTTAGATCATTCAGCTTTATTTTATTGCATTTCCTCGGAAGCTCTTGGGTTTTTCTTGATACTATCTCTTCCTGTTGTATGATTAAGATCAACTAACAAGATATAAACCTCTGTCCTACCATCCCCCTCTCGCCATGACATGGACGCTGAGCAAGTATCGAAAGTGATGTCTGTCTGCATATCCAGCAAACACCTATCTCCACAAGATTGTCAACCTTTCAGAGGTGGAGATGAAGCTGAGGGTATCCATCACTGACCTCTTTCTGGTGGAGATGTGTTAAGTGTTTACATAGAAGGGAGGGAATTAGTTGTGTATGAAGGATAAAAGTCAAAACAGATTAAGAATAATTTAGCACTGGTGTTAATGGGACAGCAGTGCTGAACAGCATATGGAGTTTACTAGGTTAGTTGGCCAGCGAAGTCTGTCTGTCCCGCCAGCAGTCATGCACTTCTCTGACCAGTTCTAAAATGTGCATCTCTTAAGGAGTGAGGAGACTAATACCCAACTGGCAAGCAGAAATTGTTAGGTGTCATTTGTGCCTTTGAGTCTAAAACAATACTCCATCTGATTTCCTTTTTTTGATGCATTGGCCTCTGAGGTCTGCACTGAGGCAGTGACTTCTGAAATGTGTTTATGAAGCAGAACCAAGATTTAGTTTCAAATGTCAAAAGCTATTTTACAACTCATTGATTGGAAACAACCAATATTTAGGTGATGTATTTCAGGTGTATAAAACAATGTAAAGCTCAGAATATGTTATATCCAAGGTTACAAATAGTAATAGCATACTATGAACATTCATCACATTTTCTGGACATTTCCAGAATGTGCTGCTCTAAGAAACTCTCTCAAAAGCATTCTATTAAATCCTCATCCAGGCTACTACTGTCAATTGATTTTTCCAGTTTTTATGTAAAATCACCCATGATTATTGGTATCCCTTTATCAAAAGGAGCCAATATTTTCTGTATACTTTGTCCTACATTGTGGTTCTTATTAGGAGACCTGCACTCCCATGAGTGACTCATTTCCCCCATCATTCCTTAAGTCCATCCAAGCTAATTATTTGCACCCTGATATCCTGGGCCAAAATCAACTCGAACTATTGCACAAATGCAGTCTTTGATTAACAATGCTACCACTCCACTTTTATCTAGCTTCCTTGTCTTGACTGTTACATACCTCTCAACATTCAGGACCCAGTCCTTGCCAGCCTGAAGCCATGTATCCATAATTGAATATCAGATCATATTTATTTCCTTCAATATGCACTATCAATTTTTTTACTTTGTTATGAATGCTACAGATACAGAACATTAAATTTTGACCTTTTGTTATCTAACATCTAGTCTTGATTGTTTGTACATTCTTAGTTGCTTTTTCCTCACCATCCTTCGTACCATTCTCAGACCCTCACTTCCCAGATTATTATTTTCCTCCCTTGCTTTGTCTCAACTCTTCGATATTCCACAGCTTTTACATGCGATCCCTTGCCCCATTATTTAGTTTAAAACCCTCCCTAGTTAGGCTTCTTGCTGGAACACTGGCCCCAGCAGTTCAAGTAGACTGTCCTAATGGCACAGACCACAAACTAAAACCAACTTCTCCCACACCAATCTTTGAACCCCTCTAATTTTATCTATCCAATGCAACTTGCACAAGGCTCAGGCAAGACAGGCACATGAGCATGAAATTATAATTGAGATTCTGCTTTTTAATTTAGTGCCCAATTCTTCAAACTCTCTATGCAGAAACTCTTCCCTAGTTCCAATCATGTAATCGCTACCTACTGGACCAAGATCATTGGATCCTCCCCTTTCCACTGCAAGACCCTTTCTAGCCATGAGTAGAAATGTCAAACCCTAACACTATGCAGGCAACACAATCATCTAGATTCTCACACCTCGCTGCAGAGAAGAGTGTCAATTTCCCTCACTATAGCATACCATACTATAACATTCTTTGTCACTCCACCCACTCGAATGGCTCCTGCATCACAATGCCATGGTCAGTTTACTGTCCATCCTGGAGCTTCTGCTTTCAGCAAGGAGACCTCAAACATATTGGACAATTGTAGAGGCTTTTCTGCCATCTGGGTCCCTTTCCTGCCTCACTCAGTCATACCGTCTCATGCCTGACCAAATCAGAAGATCCGAAGTGGTGCGACAGCCTCCTTGTATAAAAGAAATACGTACTTTTTCCGCTCCCTGTTGCATTGTAATGTCTGTAGCTCAGCCTCCAGAACATAACCTCTGATTTGAAATTGCTCAAACTTCAAACACTTAAAGACTTGTTTGCCCTGTATCACAATGGTGTCCAGAAATTCTCACGTTTCACCCTGAACACAAAACCTATTCTGGATTAGTGGTGCTGGAAAAGCACAGCAGTTCAGGCAGCATCTCCTCGGATACTGCCTGAATTGCTGTGCTTTTCCAACACCACTAATCCACAATCTGGTTTCCAGAATCTGCAGTCATTGTTTTTACCTACTAAACCTATTCTACCAACCTTAAAGGAGTTTCAAAGAATTAATACTATTTATTTACTTATGCTCTTTTACATATTAGGTTAATAGAAAAGACTAACTTATCAGAAGCTCACAAACAGCTAATGACTTTCTGTGTAGTCAAATCAAGAAAAAATTCAAGTCTACTCAATTGTAACCTATCACTAATCTTCTCAGTATTATACACTATTCCTTTTAAGTTAAACACGGATGGAAAGTAACGAAACATGTTCTTAAATTATTTGCTACTGTCTCTCTACTGTCCTACCTTTTAACTCACTTAGCTCACTTTAGCATCTATCCTCAAAACATCAATAGAAATTTCATGGGTGAGCACAAGTCTTAGACTTACTCTGATCAGAAGAAGAATAAAATTCCATCACATTATGATCACTATTATCTGGAGGTTCCTTTACAAGGTACTTAATTAATCTGGTTTCATTTTATTATTCAAATAAAGGTATGGGCTTTGCTGTCTTGGCCAACATTTATTGTCCATCCTTAACTGCCCTTGAGATGGTGTTAATTTGCCTTCTTGAACACAGTCCTTGGCATGTAACAGTTTCCACAATGCTGCTTGGGAGAGAGTACCAGGATTTTGAGCCAGGGACAGTGAAAGAATGGCAATGCAATATCAAGTCAGGATGGGGAGCAATTTGGAGGAAACTTGCAACTGCTGGTGCAGCAATACATCATTTGCTTTGTTCTCCTCAACAGCAGTTGTCATGGGTTTGGAAGGTACTAAACATGAAACACAGAAAATAGGTGCAGGAGTAGGCCATTCAACCCTTTGAGCCTGCACCACCATTCGATATGATCAGAACTTACAGAACATAGAACATAGAATAATACAGCACAGAACAGACCCTTCGGCCCACGATGTTGTACCGAACATTTGTCCTAGCTTAAGCACCCATCCATGTACCTATCCAATTGCCACTTAAAGTTCGCCAATGATTCTGACTCTGCCACTCCCACAGGCAGCGCATTCCATGCCCCCACCACTCTCTGGGTAAAGAACCTACCCCTGACATCTCCCCTATACTTTCACCCTTCACCTTAAATTTATGTCCCCTTGTAACACTCTGTTGTACCCGGGGAAAAAGTTTCTGATTGTCTACTCTATCTATTCCCCTGATCATCTTATACACCTCTATCAAGTCACCCCTCATCCTTCTCCGTTCCAATAAGAAAAGGCCTAGCACGCTCAACCTATCCTCATACGACCTATTCTCCATTCCAGGCAACATCCTGGTAAATCTTCTCTGCACCCTCTCCAAAGCTTCCACATCTTTCCTAAAGTGAGGCGACCAGAACTGCACACAGTACTCCAAATGTGGCCTAACCAAAGTCCTGTACAGCTGTAACATCACTTCACGACTCTTGAATTCAATCCCTCTACTAATGAACGCTAATACATCATAGGCCTTCTTACAAGCTCTATCCACCTGAATGGCAACTTTCAAAGATCTATGAACATAGACCCCAAGATCCCTCTGCTCCTCCACCTCACTAAGAACCCTACCGTTAACCCTGTATTCCGCATTCTTATTTGTCTTTCCAAAATGGACAACCTCACACTTGGCAGGGTTGAACTCCATCTGCCACTCCTCAGCCCAGCTCTGCATCATATCTAACTCCCTTTGCAGCCGACAACAGCCCTCCTCACTATCCACAACTCCACCAATCTTCATATCATCTGCAAATTTACTGACCCACCCTTCGATTCCCTCTTCCAAGTCATTAATAAAAATTACAAACAGCAGAGGACCCAGAACTGATCCCTGCGGAACTCCACTTGTAACTGGGCTCCAGGCTGAATATTTACCATCTACCACCACTCTCTGACTTCGACCGGTTAGCCAGCTTTCTATCCAACTGACCAAATTTCCCTCTATCCCATGCCTCCTAACTTTCCACATAAGCCTATCATGGGGAACCTTATCAAATGCCTTACTAAAATCCATGTATACTACATCCACTGCTCTACCCTCATCCACATGCTTGGTCACCTCCTCAAAGAATTCAATAAGACTTGTAAGGCAAGACCTACCCTTCACAAATCCGTGCTGGCTGTCCCTAATCAAGCAGTGTCTTTCCAGATACTCATAAATCCTATCCCTCAGTACCCTTTCCATTACTTTGCCTACCACCGAAGAAAGACTAACTGGCCTGTAATTCCCAGGGTTATCCCTATTCCCTTTTTTGAACAGGGGCACAACATTCGCCACTCTCCAGTCCCCTGGTATCCTCTAACTAAAGAGTCTCCTATAACTAGCGCTCTCCTCCTCTCCACCTTTCCCTTCTGAACCTCAGAGCCGGACCTCGTGCCAGAGACCTGGTCACTGCAGCTTACCCCTGCTAGGCCGTCCCCCCCAACAGTATCCAAAGCGGTATACTTATTGTTGAGGGGAACGACCACAGGGGATCCCTGCACTGCCTGCTTCCTCCCCTTTCCACCTCTAACTGTTACCCAGCTACCTCTGTTCTCTGGCGTAACTATGTCCCTGTAGCTTCTATCTATCACCCTCTCAGCCTCTCGAATAATCCTCAGTTCATCCAACTCCAGTTCCAGTTCCCTAACTCGTTCTGTGAGGAGCAGGATCTGACTGCATTTCCTGCAGAAGAAGTCGGCAGGAGTATCGGTGGTCACGCTACCTCAAACATCCTGCAGGAGGAACATTCCACTGCCTGTGCTGCCATTACTCTACACTTCGTCTCCAAAACAAGAACACTGAGTAGCTTACCTGTGGACTTTAAAGTTAGGTTAGAGGAGGAGGATGGGAGAGAGGCCCTACTATGTAGGGCCTGGGGTCTAGAACACACCCACTCAAATATCAATCACTTACCTTCCCGACCAGCTCTGCGCTCCAACTTCACTTCCGCCCAGCTCGCGCCGCTCTCTGCTGTGTAAAAAAAAAAGCAGGACGGGTTGCACCTGAACCAGAAGGGCACCAATATCCTGGGAGGTAGGTTTGCTAGCACTCTTCGGGGGGGGGGTTAAACTAATTTGGCAGGGGGATGGTATCTGGACTTGTAGTCCAGCAAGTAGGCTAGCTGTTTGTCAGGATGTCCAAGAATGTAGGGAGGCTGTGGAGAAGGTAGCACTGACAGGGAGTACTTGCGGACACAGAGATAGGCTCAAGTGTGTATACTTCAATGCAAGGAGTATCAGAAATAAGGTGGGTGATCTTAAGGCGTGGATCGGTACCTGGGACTACTATGTTGTGGCCATCACGGAAACATGGATAGAAGAGGGACAGGAATGGTTGTTGGAGGTTCCTGGTTACAGATGTTTCAGTAAGACTAGGGAGGGTGGTAAAAAAGGAGGGGGGGTGGCGTTGCTAATTAGAAATGGTATAACTGGTCGTGCAATTTCAGTATCCCACTCCTGCTTTCTCTCCATACCCCTTAGATCCTTTAGCTTCAAGGGCCATGTCCAACTCCCTCTTGAATATATCTAAACAAACTGGCTCAACAGCTTGCTGTGGTGGAGATTTCCAAAAGGTTCACAACTCACAGTGAAGAAATTCTTCCTAATCTCAGTCCTGAATGGTTTACCCCTTATTCTTAGATTGTGACCCCGAGTTCTGGATTTACCCAATATCAGGAACATTGTTCCCACATCTACCTTGTCTAGGACTAAAGGATTTTATTTGTTTCTATGAAATCCACCCCTCATTCCTCTAAATTCCAGTGAATACAAGTCCAGTTGCTCCAGTTTTTCTTCATGTCAGTCCTGCTATCCCAGGAATCAGTCTGGTGAACCTTTGCTGCATTCCCTCAATAGCAAGAATGCCCTTCCTCAGACGAGGAGACAATAGTCAAGGTATGGAGTCACCAAGCCCCTGTATAACTCCAGCAAAGCATCTCGACTCTTATACTCAAACACCGAGTATGAAAGCCAGAATTCAATTAGCTTTCCTCACTGCCTGCTGCACCTGCATGCTAACTTTCAGTGACTATTCCACCACTTACCAAACTACCACTGAGATAATAATCAGCCTTCCTGTTTTTGCCAAGTGGATAACCTCACATTTATCCATGTTACATTGCCAAGCATTTCCCACTCAGCCAGCCATCTAGGTTACCCTGCAGCCTCTTAGCATCCTTCTCACAACACACACTGCCACTCAGCTTAGTGTTATCTGCAAATTTCATCCAAATCATTAATGTATTACATGAACAGCTGGGGTCCCAGTATTAAACCATGCGGTATCCTACTCGTCACTGCCTGACACTCTGAAAAGAGCCCGTTTATTCCAACTCTCTTCTTCCTATCTGCTCTCTGTTTGCATTAATACATTACCTCCAATACCATGAGCTTTAATTTTGCTTACTAATCTTTTGTGTGGCTTGCTAAGGAGCCTTGGTGAATTCCTGTAACGCATCTTGTGGATTGCATCTTATACACGGGCAATTTTCTATACTGGGAGAAACTGAGGACTGCAGATGCTGGAGATCAGAGCTGAAAATGTGTTGCTGGAAAAGCACAGCAGATCAGGCAGCATCCAAGGAACAGGAGAATCGACGTTTCGGTCATGAGCCCTTCTTCAGGAATGAGGAGAGTGTGCCAAGCAGGCTAAGATAAAAGGTAGGGAGGAGGGACTTGGGGGAGGGGCGTTGGAAATGCGATAGGTGGAAGGAGGTCAAGGTGAGGGTGATAGGCCGGAGTGGGGGTGGGGGCGGAGAGGTAGGAAGAAGATTGCAGGTTAGGAAGGTGGTGCTGAGTTCGAGGGTTGGGACTGAGACAAGGTGGGGGGATGGAAAACGAGGAAACTAGAGAAATCGGAGTTCATCCCTTGTAGTTGGAGGGTTCCTAGGCGGAAGATGAGGTGCTCTTCCTCCAGCCGTCATGTTGCTATGGTCTGGCGATGGAGGAGTTCAAGCACCTGCATGTCCTTGGTGAAGTGGGAGGGGGAGTTGAAGTGTTGAGCCACGGGGTGGTTGGGTTGGTTGGTCCGGGTGTCCCAGAGGTGTTCTCTGAAACGTTCCGCAAGTAGGCGGCCTGACTCCCCAATATCGGCCACATCGGGTGCAGCGGATGCAGTAAATGATGTGTGTGGAGGTGCAGGTGAATTTGTGGCGGATATGGAAGGATCCCTTGGGGCCTTGGAGGGAAGTGAGGGGGAGGTGTGGGCGCAAGTTTTGCATTTCTTGCGGTTACAGGGGAAGGTGCCGGGAGTGGAGGTTGGGTTGGTGGGGGGTGTGGACCTGACAAGGGAGTCACGGAGGGAGTGGTCTTTTCGGAACGCTGATAGGAGAGGGGAGGGGAGGGAAATATATCCCTGGTGGTGGGGTCCGTTTGGAGATGGCGGAAATGACGACGGATGATACGATGTATATGGAGGTTGGTGGGGTGGTAGGTGAGGACCAGTGGGGTTCTGTCCTGGTGGCGATTGGAGAGGCGGGGCTCAAGGGCAGAGGAGCGGGAAGTGGAGGAGATGCGGTGGAGAGCATCGTCGATCACATCTGGGGGGAAATTGCAGTCTTTGAAGAAGGAGGCCATCTGAGTTGTTCGGTATTGGAACTGGTCCTCCTGGGAGCAGATGCGGCGGAGACGAAGGAATTGGGAATTTGGGAATGGCGTTTTTACAGGGGGCAGGGTGGGAGGAGGTGTAGTCTAGGTAGCTGTGGGAGTCGGTCAGTTTATAGTAAACATCCGTGTTGATTCGGTCGTCCGAGATATAAATGGAGAGGTCTAGGAAGGGGAGGGAGGAGTCTGAGACATTCCAGGTAAATTTGAGGTCGGGGTGCAAGGTGTTGGTAAAGTGGATGAACTGTTCAACCTCCTCGTGGGAGCACGAGGCAGCGCCGATACAGTCATCAATGTAGCGGAGGAAAAGGTGGGGGTGGTGCCAATGTAGCTGCGGAAGATGGACTGTTCCACATATCCTACGAAGAGACAGGCATAGCTGGGACCCATGGCTACTCCTTTGGTTTGGAGGAAGTGGGAGGATTGGAAAGAGAAGTTGTTCAGAGTGAGGACCAGTTCAGTCAGTTGAAGGAGGGTGTCAGTGGAAGGGTACTGGTTGGTACGGGGGGGAAAGGAAGCAGCGAAGGGCTTTGAGTCCTTCGTGATGGGGGATGGAGGTGTACAGGGACTGGATGTCCATGGTGAAGATAAGGCGTTGGGGACCGGGGAAGCGAAAATCATGGTGGAGGTAGAGGGTGTGGGTGGTGTCCCGAACGTAGGTGGGGAAATCTTGGACTAAAGAGGACAGGCCCGTGTCGAGGTATGCAGAGATGAGTTCGGTGGGGCAGGAGCAGGCTGAGACAATGGGTCGGCTGAGGCAGTCAGGTTTGTGGATTATGGGCAGGAGGTAGAAACGGGCGGTGCGGGGTTGTGGGACTATGAGGTTGGAGACGGTGGATGAGAGATCCCCTGAGGTGATGAGGTTATGGATGGTCTGGGAGATGATGGTTTGGTGGTGGGAGGTGGGGTCATGGTCAAGGGGGCAGTAGGAGGAGGTGTCCGCGAGCTGGCGTTTAGCCTCAGCCGTGTAAAGGTCGGTGCGCCAAACTACTACCGCGCCTCCCTTGTCTGCCGGTTTGATAGTGAGGTTGGGGTTTGAACGGAGGGAGTGGAGGGCTGCACATTCTGAGGGTGAGAGGTTGGAGTGGGTGAGGGGGGGGAAGAGGGGTGGAGAGGTTGAGGCGGTTAATATCGCGGCGGCAGTTGGCTATGAAGAGATCGAGGGCAGGTAAGAGGCCAGCACAAGGTGTCCAGGTGGATGGGGTGTGTTGGAGGCAGGAGAAGGGGTCGTCAGAGGGTGGGCGAGAATCCTGGTTGAAGAAGTAGGCGCGGAGGCGAAGGCGGCGTAAGAATTGTTTGATGTCTCACCGTGTGTTGAACTCGTTAATCCAAGAGCGTAGGTGAGGCCTCTGCCAAGGACTGATCTTTCATCCTCAGAGAGGCGTAGTTCTGGAGGGGTGGTGCTAACACGGCAGGGCTGGGAGCTCGGACCTGGTGTGGGGCTGGAGCTGGGAGTGGGGGCGGGAATTGGGGCGGGGACGGAGATCGGGGCGGGGGTGGGGTTCGGCGTGGGGGCGGGGTTAGGCGTGCATACTACCAAGAAGATGTCAGTGTTATAGATCTAGCTGGGCTAGGAGCACATCAAGTTTTGGAACGCAAGTCTTCAGTGCTATTTCTGGAATATTATCAAGGCACATAGGTTTAACAGTATCCAGTGTCTTCATCCATTTCTTAATATCACATGGAATTTAATTGGCTGAAGACTGATATCGATGATGTTAGGGACCTCCAAAATAGGCTGAAATGGATTATTTATTCAGCTGAAGAGTGTTACAAATGCTTTAGTTTTGTCTCTTGCAATGGTGTGATGGGGTCCACCATTATTGAGGACGGGAATATTTTGAGCGTCCTCCTCCCATTAATTGTTTAATTGTTTACCACCATTCACGACTGGATCTGGGAGGACTGCAGAACTTAGGTCTGATCCATTAGTTATTAAATCATTTAGCTGTGTCTCATCACTTGCTACATATACTGTTTGGAATACAATTAGTCCTGCGTTGTAGATTCAGCAGGTTGACATGATTTTTAGGTATGTCTGGTGCTGCACCTAGCATGCCTTTGTGTATTCTTCATTGACCCAGGGTTGGACCCTTGGCTGGACCCTTGGCTTGATGGGGATTGTAAAGCTAGGGATATGCAAATTATGTTTGAGTACAATTCTGCTTTTACAACTAGTCCAGAGAAATTCATGGATGCTCAGTCTTGAGTTGCTAGATTTGTTTTAAATCTATCTCATTTAGCACAGTGGTAGTACATCATAACATGTTGGAAGGCAACTTAAACTTTGAGCTGAGACTTTGCTTTCACGAGAACTGTGCAGCATTCACATCTACCAACAGCATCATTGAGGCATATACAGCAGGCAGATTGGCAAGAATGAGGTCAAGTGGCCAGCACAGTGGCTCAGTGGTTAGCACTGCTGCCTCACAGCAGCAGCGTCCCAGGTTCAAATCCAGCCTCGGGTGACTGTCTGTGTGGAGGTTAGGTGAATTGGCCATGCCAAATTGCCCATAGTGTTCAGGGTTGTGTAGGTTAAGGTGCATCAATCAAGGGTAAATATAGGATAATAGGGTAAGAGAATGGATCTGGGTGGGTTACTCTTTGGAGGGTCAGGTGGACTTGTTGGGCTGAAGGACCTGTTTCCACACTGTAGAGATTCTATTCAGAGGTGATTCTATTCTAGATTTGGCATGGCACTATGAAACATCACGGGGTCGGAAATCAACATTGAAGAATCCCAAGACAACTTCCTCCCAACTGTATACTACCAGGCTGTCACTCTATTGTTCTGTCCTGTTAATGGTCAACTCACTCTTGGTGATGGTAGTGTCTGGGAAACACAGCCATTAGCACATAATTGTAACTTACAGTGTCATTACCAGGTCTAAAATTTCTGGTTTCCTCGTCAGCTTTACTACATAATGCTCTAAAATTGTCCCGATGCACTCAAACTTATATTTTAAGCTACCTTACCAATCCAATTAAAGAAATTTGTAAGGTTTAAAATCACTAATGATTATTGTAGTACCTTTCTTACAAATTCCACAATTTCTTCCTGTGTACTCTGTCCTACAATGCAGCTGCCATAAGAGAATCACTCTTATGTAAATCACTCACACAAGAGAATTCTGAATAATGGAAACAGCAGAATCCTAGAACATACAAAACATAAAAACTGATCATTAGGCCATTCAATTAATAATATAACATTCCTGAAGAAGGGCCTGTGCCCGAAACGTCGAATCTCCTGTTCCCTGGATGCTGCCTGGCCTGCTGTGCTGTTCCAGCAATAAAGTTTCAACAAATATAACATAAAACCCAAGTGGAACAGTTCAGAGCTTGGAAAATGTTTGTTTTTCCCCTGATGCGGACTTTAATGACTCGATTAATCGTATATTTGAAGTGTGGATATAATGTATTTATATAAATCAATTAACAGCAGTGGAATTATACATTGATAACCCACTCTGTCAGATCTGGCAAGACAATTATTCTTGCGAAGAAAAAAGTCCACAGGTGGCCATTTGACTGAACAGATTTGTCTGACAATCTAGTGATACCAACCACCATCCTTTTGAGTGAGAATTCACAACACTATATTTCTACCAAATATCCCACTAATACAGCAACTTGCACCCTGTAGATTTTATACTCACAATATACAATGAGTATCTTTCCGTGCTTCAAGTTCATTTTTGGTTGAGTTTTTCACTAAGTAGTATGAAGCTGTAACAGGTTTTGGGGTTGATGGACAAGGGTATGTAAATAACACCATCTTGGTAAGATCAACCAAAAACTATATTTAAGCTCTAGGAGATGCAATTTTCCAATAAACTTCACTTCAATATTTCATATCTATATAGCCTTCAATTTATAGTTATGCTTAATGCATTGATGAGTAAGATATGCCTAGTAAGCCATTATTTTTGTTCCACAGGCTTTTGTTGATTAAAAAGTGATCTAACTAATTTGACCAATATTAAAAGTTGGTGGCATTTTTATACCGCTTACTGTATTGGCTTAATAAACTGTTAATAAGTATTTTAAAACACAAAGTCTGCTTGCAAAAAACATTTTACCACGTGAAACAGCTTTATCAAAAATAAACAAGGCACATGACATTGTATTGTATACTATTGCTAAGCAATGCCTAATGGGCATTGCTCTTTCTCTGGTTAGTCTCTTGCTTGGTTATATAAAATGCCTTTGGATTTTCCTTAATGTTACCTGTCAGTGTTCTTGTTTACATTTGAAAACCAATGTCTAAAAGAAGTCGGTTTAAAACTTGAAACTTTTTAATATTGACTATTTGTTTCTAAAGTAGCCTACACTGCCAATACTGTCAAAGTGGCAAAGCATATGTGAAGCCAGAAAACATAGCTGAGGTTTCAAGTAAGTATATTGCGCCCAAATTTACCAAAGAGAAGGACAACATAGGTACAAAAATCAGGGAGGGAGAGTATAGGACTGATATACTTGAACAAATTAACATTTGAGAAGGGGGAGGTATTTGCGGTTTTAGTGGATTTGAAAGTGGATAAATACACAGGACCAGATTAGATGTTTCCCAGGCTCTGTGGGAGGCAACGGAAAAGATTGTACAGAATCTGACATTAAGTTTCAAAACCTTTTTGGCCATAGGAGGCATGCCAGAGGACTGGAAGGTAGCTACCGCGTCACTATTATTCAAGAATGGTAGTAGGCATAAACCAGGAAATTATAGGCCAGTGAGGTTAACAGCTGTAGAGATACCATGGAAATAAATTTGAGGGTTAGAATTAATCCCCACTTCCAGAGCTGAGAATTAATCAAGGACTGTCAGCATGGCTTTGTCGAGGAGAAATCATGTCTAACAAATTTGATTTCAATTTTCAAGGTAATGACTAATTATGTAGAAGTCTATATCAACTTTGGTAAGGCTTTTGACAAGATCTCAGTTGAAGACTGGTAAGGAAGCTGATCATGAAATCCAGGTCAATTGGACAAGTTGGATCCACAACTGGCTAAGTTGCAAGAAGCAGAAAGTGGGCAGCACGGTGACTCAGTGATTAGCACTACTGTCTCACAGAGCCAGGGATCCGGGTCCGATTCCACCCTCTGACAACTGCCTGTATGGTTTCCCTCCAGGTGATCTGATTTCTTCTCATAGTCCAAAGATGTGCAAGTTATGTGCACAGGCTATGCACTGTATTTGGGGAATGTGCAGGCTAAGTAGATTAGCCATGAGAAATGCATGGTTACAGAGATAGGGTAGGGGGCTAGGTCTGGTGGAATGCTCTTTGGAGGGTCACTGTGGCCTTGATGAGTCAAATGATCTGTTTCCACACTGTAGGGATTTTATGATGGCCAAAGGATATTTTTGTGATGGGAGCCCGAGTCCAGTGGCATATCTCAGGTTTAAGTGTGGTGTCCCTTGCTTTTTGAATTATACACTAACAATCTAAATTTGAAAGTAGAAGAGATGATCGGTAACTTCACAGCTGGCACAAACTGGTGCTGTGGTAAATAGTGAAGAGGAAACCAGACTACAAAACAATATAGACTGGCTGGTCAGATGGGCTGAAAACTGGAATGTCGTGCTGCTCCGATCATCACTATAGGAAGGATGTGATTGCACAAGGGAGGGCAGAAAGGAGATTTGTTAGGATGTTGCCTGGGTTGTTGAAATTCAACTATGAAGAGAAACTAGATAGGTACAGACTGTTTTCCTTGAAGCAGAGAAGACGGGGGGCGGGGGGGGGGCCTGATAGAGGCAGAGATAGGGAGAAACCTTTCCCCTTGGTAGAATATCATTAATCAGTGAGCACAGTTTAAAAAAGGTTGGAATTAGAGATTGAGAGGGTATTTCAGGCAAACAATCAATCACTAAGAAGTCAGTGAGTAGAGTCAGAGTCATAGAGATGATCTGGAACTCTCTGCCTAAAAAGGGTGGTAGAGGAGAAAACCCTCAAGATAGTTAAAGTAGTATTTATATGAGCACTTGGTATTGGTCAAAAACTAGGCAAATGGGATTCAAATATTTCAGAGGTGTACAGCATGGAAACAGGCCCTTCCATCCAACTTGTCTATGCCAACCAGATATCATAAATTAATTTCATCTCATTTGCCAGCATTTGGCTCATATCTCTCTAAACCATTCTTATTCATGTACCCATCCAGATGTCTTTATATGTTGTAATTGTATCAACCTCTACCACTTCCTCCGGCGGCACATTTGATACACGCATCATCCTCAGCGTGAAATAGTTGCCCCTTCAGTCCCTTTTAAATCTTTCCCCTCTCACCTTAAATCTATGCCCTCGAGTTCTGGACTCCCCCACCCCAGGGAAAAGATCTTGTCTACTTACCTTATCCAGGCCCCTCATGATTTTATAAACCTCTCTAAGGTCACTCCTTAGCCTCTGACACTCCAGGGAAAATAGCCCCTGTCTATTCAGCCTCTCCCTACAGCTCAAGCCCTTCAACATTGGGAACACCCTTGTAAATCTTTTCTGAGCCATTTCAAGTCTCATAACATCCTTTCCATTGCAGGAAGACCAGAATTGCACACAATATTCAAAAAGTGGCCTAACCAATGTCCTGTACAGCCACAATATGATCTCCCAACACCTATACTCAATTCACTGGCCAAAGAAGGAAAGCATACCAAATGCCTTCTTCACTACCTTGTCTACATGTGACTCCACTTTTAAGAAACTATGTACCTGCACTCCAAGGTCGCTTTGTTCAGCAACACTCCCTAGGACCTTACCATTAAGAGTGCAAGTCCTGCCAATTTGTCTTTCCAAAATGCAATACCTCACATTTATCTAAATTAAACTCCATCTGCCACTCCTTGGCCAATTGGCCCATCTGACCAAAATCAAATAATAAGCAGTCATGCTTTCAGATGAGATTTCCCTTTCACATTTGACATTGAATGCTAGTATCAACTGCTCCTGAGTAAGGTGAGCCTCGAGTTAGGTTTATTAAAAACTCCATTTCTTGGACCAGTCTTTTTTAAACCATAAATGTTTTAACCTCACTGTCTCTGTGGGAACAATCCACTTTGCAAACAAGCCATTTACTTACCTCAGATTTTTAATTGAGAGTTGTTACAAGTATATGCTTTCTTGCGCAGATCACTAATCAATAATAATTTGTGACGAATTGTGACACAAAGTGACAGTGCTGTTAAAATAAACAAATGATTTGAGGTAGCAACACCACTCAAGTATTTCAATCTTGTCCACCTTTAGGACCGCAAAACATAACCTCAAATTATAGCATGCCAGATAGCAATAAAAAGGTGTGAAACATTATACTGCAAAGTGTTATCATATTTCAATTTATAAACCTGGAGATGGATTATATCCATTCCTCATGAGACGTGCACAAGTCAGCAACCTTGAAACAAAAATATAAGGGTAGGTTATTTTGAAACAAAAATCTATACAGACGTGATCTCACACAATATTCTCATTTCTATGCCAATCTGCACACAGGATAACGTATACAGCATAATTAGCATTCCAGTCTTCACTGCTGTGTAGAAATTATTCCCAAAGAGGCTCCTTCACGTCTGAAGACTGCTTTAATTTCTGTCTACGGAAATACCTGGCCCAGATCCCAATCCAGAAAGAATCACCCTAACATTAGCATTCCTGAGAAGGGAGGTACTAGTTGCCTGAATCATACTACCTCATATCGTATTTACCTTTGTTGCCCTAATCCTGGATTAATTAAGGAGAGTTGGCTGTAAAGATTTATTTGCGATTAATAACTGTGGTTACCAGTTCTAAAATGAAACAAAAAATTTGGGCATTAACACTTTACATTATATTAGTGGTTGCTACCTGGTTTGCCCTTAATACATTCTGGGTATTATGAACTTAGATTTGTTAATGTGAGTTTTAGTTGCCTTCTTTTGGTGCTCGAGAGTGAGGAAGGAGTCTCCAAGAGGTTGCTGCAGTGGAGAATGTGGTGTGGACCCGGCTACTCCTTGTGGCTGCGCCCTGGTGGGTCCTTTGATGAGGCTTTGAAGACAAGGTGGGTCTAGGCCCTAACTTCCAAAGACTGGCCTGGGACTCTCTCAGCAGCAGTCAAAGACTCCTTTCAGCATCAGTCTTGGCCTTCTTGTAGTGGCTGTGACGTCTGTCTGTGATTCCATGCGACTTTTCTTCGGCATAGTGGGTCTGGTCCTGGATTCCAGAGCTGTGTGCATTTGTGGTCGAGTCCTTGAGCCCAGAGCTGTGAAATGGACTAATTTCTCTCTTCTTTAGAGATTAGTTTTTTTTAAAAAAACACTACCATGGAAGTTATTCTAAACTTTTGATTTCTTTTTCTACTTCGTTACTGTGATTTTGTAATTTTGAAGGTCTATAATGTTGGACTTTTTATTTCTTTATTATTCTATTTTTTTCCTAAGTATGCAAGAATCTGTACCAAGGTACCCAAGATGGCACTGTGAGTGGCAACTTGTATGCTTTTCATTATATTCATTTGAGTACGTGACAATAAAGCTAATTCAATTCAACTCAGATGTGTGTAGAACCCACACATTCACCGACAGCTTTTACCCAATGACTAGTTTCACCTCTCCAGCTGCCTGCTCGAACCTTTCAGGACAAAGTTAAAACGTACCACAGTATACCATAAGAGCAAGGAAATATCCTCAAAAAAACTGTTAAAAAGGCATTGAAATTACAACGTAAATGGAAATAATAGAGTTGGGCATTTATCAAATTACATCTTATTATAAAGCATATGCTATAATGTAAAGGATAAAAGGAACAACCATCTATGCAATGATCCTGAAAGGTATAGGAGAAAGTGAGGTCTGCAGATGCTGGAGATCAGAGCTGAAAATGTGTTGCTGGAAAAGCGCAGCAGGTCAGGCAGCATCCAGGGAACAGGAGAATCGACGTTTTGGGCATAAGCCCTTCTTCAGGAATGAGGAAAGTGTGTCCAGCAGGCTCCTTCTTCAAGGACCGCAATTTCCCCCCCGACGTGGTCGACGATGCCCTCCACCGCATCTCTTCCACTTCCCGCTCCTCCGCCCTTGAGCCCCGCCCCTCCAACCGCCACCAGGACAGAACCCCACTGGTCCTCACCTACCACCCCACCAACCTCCATGTACAACATATCATCCGCCGTCATTTCCGCCACCTCCAAATGGACCCCACCACCAGGGATATATTTCCCTCCCCTCCCCTATCAGCATTCCGTAAAGACCACTCCCTCCGTGACTCCCTGGTCAGATCCACACCCCCCACCAACCCAACCTCCACTCCCGGCACCTTCCCCTGCAACCGCAGGAGGTGCAAGACTTGCGCCCACACCTCCCCGCCTCACCTCCCTCCAAGGCCCCAAAGGAAACTTCCATATCCGCAACAAATTCACCTGCACCTCCACACACATCATCTATTGCATCCTCTGCACCCGATGTGGCCTCCTCAATATTGGGGAGACAGGCCGCCTACTTGCGGAGCATTTCAGAGAACACTTCTGGGACACCCGGACCAACCAACCCAACCACCCTGTGGCTCAACACTTCAACTCCCCCTCCCACTCCACCAAGGATATGCAGGTCTTTGGACTCCTCCATCGCCAGACCACAACAACACGACGGTTGGAGGAAGAGCGCCTCATCTTCCGCCTAGGAACTCTCCAACCACAAGGGATGAACTCAGATTTCACCAGTTTCCTCATTTCCCCTCCCCCCACCTTGTCTCAGTCAAATCCATCGAATTCAGCACCGCCTTCCTAACCTGCAATCTTCTTCCTGACCTCTCCGCCCCCACCCCAGTTTGACCTATCACCCTCACCTTGACCTCTTTCCACCTATCGCATTTCCAACACCCCTCCCCCAAGTCCCTCCTCCCTACCTTTTATCTTAGCCTGCTGGATACACTTTCCTCATTCCTGAAGAAGGGCTTATGCCCAAAACGTCGATTCTCCTGTTCCC
This sequence comes from Chiloscyllium plagiosum, assembly GCF_037043375.1. NCBI lineage: Eukaryota > Metazoa > Chordata > Chondrichthyes > Orectolobiformes > Hemiscylliidae > Chiloscyllium > Chiloscyllium plagiosum. Next base: position 45,142,307 of record NW_028270158.1, on the reverse strand, counting down.
TGGATGCTGCCTGACCTGCTGCGCTTTTCCAGCAACACATTTTCGGCTCCTGAAAGGTATAGTTTGGCTGACAGAAGGTGGAATTGTGGCTCCTCCCATCCTAAGGAGGTAGGTACACAAAGTAAGCAAGGGAACAGATTGTGGATAGGGGTACAGTATGAAAATTCCAGAATGATCTGAGGGGTGGGGTTTAGGAGGATAAGGGGAAAAAAAAACAACCTCCTGCTGTGTTGTGACTTATAATAGACATTGTTTATTGTTTAAACCCCTGTCCTAGAGTTCATTTTTGTCCAAATACATTTCTATTAAGCACCTTGGGATGGTGTTCAACACAAAGGGAGTGAATGTTGTTGGATATACAGTCATGTTTGGAGTGTATTTATAGCACAATATCGAGCAATTCTGCATGCAGGTCTTCACAACAGTTGCCCTAAAACTACCACTAAGAGTTTGGCTAATCTCAGTAGTTATAGACATAGAAATAATCGCTGGAACAACACATTCATAAATGTTCATAGCAAGTAGGCAGGCACTGTCAGGAAATTAGTTACATTCTGATACATCTTTAACATTATCTCCAATGATCCGGTTTGTCAGTTTGATAGGAGAAAGCTTTGATGAGATCTACATTGGCAGCGTTGTTGTAGTCATCAACATTCACTTGCTAACGAGTATGATTGCCCACCTTGGAAATTATGTGTCATTGGTCATGGGGTTGTATGGGTCTTTGCTTGGCTGATGGGCCCGATCCTTGATCCACATCTCCAGCCATACATTTGTCAGGGAGATGGAATTGGTCCTTAGACTGGAGATTGGTGGCATTCATTTGTCCTGTTCCTTTTCCGTATTTCCACTTGCCATTGAGCGTTCTCAAAGAATTGTGTCCCTTCATACAGGAACTTCTTTTGAATAAGGGTATTCCATGCATTGACATCTATGATGTATTTCACGATGGAAGTCTTCAGGGAGTCTTTGAAACTCTTCCTTTGACCTCTTCTCTTTCAAATTGCCTTCCTTGAGCCAGCCGAAGATGATTTGGTAATCAAAACTCAGGAATCGTAAGCACATGACCAATCCAGCGATTTCAGATGGTCAGGGCTTAATGCTGTGCTGTTAGCTGCTTCAAGGATACTGGTGTTAGTACGTCTGCCCTCCCAGCGGATGCAGAAAAACCATTTCTAACAACTTCAAGAGTCTTGAAGTGAAACCTACATGTCCAAGATTCAGAGCCATATAGAAGAGTAGGACGGATCTTGGTATCAGCACAGATGTCATGGTCATCAAAGACTCATCCTCAGGCGTCCAAAGGCGGCACTCACAGACTGGATGTAATGTTGAATCGCTACATCGATGTCTGACTTAGGAGAGAGGTAGCTTCAGTATGGGGAAACGCTCCACAATTTCGCCATTTAGCTTAATGGAAGGATGGACTGAAGCTTGACGTGGGACAAGCCGGTAAAGGATTCGAGACTGTTTGAGGTTGAGGCGGAGACCCATTCTTCAATACGCTTCCATGAGACTTGAAGATTCCCTATCAAGAGAGCAGAGATGACATTGTCATCGAGGTTTTGAGTTCCACAAGTGAAGCCAGTGTCATTTTCTTCTTGGAGTTCAACTGGTTGAAAAGTTTCTTGTCCATCCTGTAGACAATGTCCACAACAGTAAGGAAGCTTGCTCTAAAGTTGCAAAATGGCTGGGATGAAAATGGAGAAAAGGGTGGGGACAATGACACAGCCCCACTTGACACCCACCCCCCACTCCATTTTGATCTCAAACTATTCTGCCATATCACCACGGAAGACAGTTGCCAACTTCTTGTAATAGAAGAGACACAGGATGTTGATGAATTTCACTGAACAACCAGCCTTTGACAGGATCTTCTATAGCATTTCCCAACTGACTGAGTCAAAAGCCTTGGTCAAGTCAATGGTTGGCATTGTTGCTGGCATTGGCAGGGTATTAGTAGCTGAACAAGAGCAATTTAAACATCTGAGGAACTGAGATGGAGAAACTGAAGCTGTAACTAATCCCATTATTAAATAATTGCAGGTTTACAACATAAAAATTGGGAAAAAGATTCTGAGCGACACAAGTGCCTGAGTCATCTGCCTTGATCTACTCCATTGTTTGGGAAACAAAAGAAAACTTACTTTTTTCAATTCATGTCCAATTAACCCTTAATGGCCTGGTTAGAAGATATCATTTTTAAGTCCAATACTATAAAGAGGCAGTACAGAAATTCACCAAAGATCCTATAGAGCACCTTTCAAGTCCAGGACCACTTCTGTCTAGAAGACAAAGGCAGCAGATAGATGGAATACTATCACCTATAAGTTCCCCTCCAAGCCACTCACCATCCTGATTTGAAATTTTGTCATTCCTTCACTGTTGCTGGTCAAAATCCTGGAATTTCCTCCCTAAGGGCACTGAGGGTCAACCTACATGGACTGCAGCAGTTCAAGGAGGCAGCTCACCACCACCTTCTCAAGAGCAATAGGAACAGGCAATAAATGCTGGCCAGCCAGCAACACCTATGTCCCATGAGCAAAGAATGAATGAACTATTGATTCTGCTGCCATAAATTTTATCTACCATTCTCATGCCAAACATTTCTCTCTCACACTTCAATTTCATTCTCAGCTCTCTATAAAAATTCAAATGCATAAGCTTCCTTACCTCAAGAGCTTACACTGCTCCTAAACAAATAACAACATTTGTCTAATCGATAATCGTATTATCAGTTTTTATTTTTATTGCAGGAGAAAGTGAGGACTGCAGATGCTGGAGATCAGAGCTGAAAATGTGTTGCTGGAAAAGCGCAGGTCAGGCAGCATCCAAGGAACAGGAGAATCGATGTTTCGGGCATAAGCCCTTCTTCAGGAATCCCTTCAGGATTCTTCAGGAAGTCCTTCCTGAAGAAGGGCTTATGCCCGAAACGTCAATTCTCCTGTTCCTTGGATGCTGCCTGACCTGCTGCACTTTTCCAGCAACTCATTTTCAGCTTATTTTTATTGCAGTCATTCCTATCTCTTCTATTTTCCATTGAATACAAAAAAAAAACTTTCTTTTTTGAAATTAACCTTCAAATATATTGTCCTATTTGCTTTTTCTTGCATCCCCTATATTTGGTCCCTCCATCAGTGACACACAGTAACAGTAGAGTACACCATATACAATAAAAACAAATTGTTGGGAGAAATTCTGTAGATCTGGCAGCATCTGAAGGAAAAAGAAATTTCTGTGAGTCGTCATCAGATACAAGATGCACAGCCAACAATTCCCCAAGCTTTCTTCAAAGCAGCTTCCAAACCCACTTCCTTTACCACCTAGAAGTTCAAGCAGGCACATATAAACACAATATGAACAATGTGTCACTGGGACAAAACCCAGAACCATCTTTCCCATCAACGAATATACACCAGTTGAATTTCAGCAATTCAACACAGTAAATCAACAACTACTTTTCCATAAGGAATTAAGTTTGTATAACAAATACTGGCCTTGCTAGTGACATTATTATACCATGAAAAATAATTAAGTTGAATTCGAAACCCACCACAGAGATTCATAGAGAGAGAGACGTACAGCACGGAAACAGACCCTTCGGTCCAACTCATCCATGCCGATCAGATATCCTAAATTAATCTAGTCCCAATTTACAGCATTTGGCCCATAACCCTCTAAACCTTTTCTATTCATATACCTTTTAAAATGTTGTATACCTTTCCAAGGACTTCAAAATTCAAACTCTACTTCTAAAATCAAGGCCTAAAACTTTTTTTTTGTAAAAATCAAACTTGTCTGGACATGTTATGACATATCTCATGGTCATCTCATCCTGAGGTAAGACTTGAATCCCAGTTGAAGCCATGTATTCAATTTTGGGCATGTTTTATGAAGAATGTCAAGGCCTAGAGATGCCACAGAAAACATTCACAGCACTGGTACCAGGGATGTGACACTTCAGTTGCATGGAAAGATCAGAGAAGCAGTGATTGTTTTCAGAGCAGATTTCATAAAAGATGTTCAAAATTATGGAGTGTTTGATACAATAAATAGGAACAAATGGTTTCTGGGTTGAGGATGCAGAGAACACAGCTTGAAGGTAATTAGCAAAAGAACATTCAATCAATGTAGCATTTATTTTAAAACACAGCGAACCATGAAGAAGAAATAGCACTGCTTGAAGGGGTTGTGGAAGAGTCTCTAAAGATTTTCAAAATGAACTTAGATAACTATTTCAAGGGAAAAGAATTGCAGCACTACAATGAAAGAGTGGGGCAATGTCACCAACTGGATAAACCTGGTACTGGCATGATAGAAAAAAAAGACTATTCAGCCTTTCATGGAATGTGAACATCATTGGCAAGGCCGGCATTTACTGTAAACCATGTGAACCTGAGGAATGTTGCTGCAAATCACTTTAAGCCGTTGCTGTTCATATGGTGCATGTAATTTCAATGCAGCTGTGAAGGGAGTTACAGGATTTTGATCAGGCAACAGTGAAGGAACAGCAAATTCAAGACCAAAGGTGTGAGGCAAGGAGGGAACCTGATGTTAGTGTACCCACATATCTACAGGTCTGTTCTACCAGGTGATAGAGGTCATGGATTTGGAAGGAGCCGGTGAAGGAACGTTGGAGAATTGTTTCATTCTTGCATAAAATACAGACTGCTTCAATCATGCATCAGTGGAAGAGGGAGTGAATGTTTAGTTTAATAGATAGGGTGCCAATCAAGCAAGCTGCTTTATTTTGAATGGTGTTTGAGTTTCTTAGAGTGTTGTTGGAGTCACATTTATTCAGGCAAATGGACAGTATTCCAACAATTTCCATATTTGCGTTTTATTGTTGGAGGACATGCTCTGGGAAGTCAAGACTGTGTTATTCTTCTGAGAATTCCAAACTGCTGACCTGCTCTTGCTGCTGCAGTGTTTATATAGCTGATCCAGTTCAATCTTTAGTCAATGGTGATCCCACAGGATGTTGGCATTGGGGGAATTCAGCAATCAATATCATTAAACGTCAAGTGAAGATTCTTAAATTCTCTCTCGTATAGAGCCAGTTGGACAGCTGGATTGGGATACAAAGAGATGGAAACACTGTGGGTTCAGATTCAGTATCAGCTGAGGAGACACACATGTTAAACACACTCCAGTCTTCTCTCTCCAATGAGAGTGTAGCCTATGGACCTCTGGGACTACGTCAGCTTTCACTTTCAGATAGTCATTTCCTGGTATGTGGGGCAGCAATATTACTTGTTACTTAGCAGCCCAAGCCTAAATATTATCCATTTCATGTTTTATATGGTCACATACCCTTCAACATCTGAGCAGGTACCAAAAGCCAATTGTACAACTGTCATCTCTATTTCTGAATTTATGACAGATTGCTGTCATTGATAAAGCAGCTGAAGAGACTAGACATGGCTGTACCCTGAACATTTTAATCCCAGGACTCTTTTTAGAGTTATTTAGTCTTTGTGCGAGGTAGGAGAAACCTCTAGACACTCATCGATTTTGTTTTTGCCAGAACTCCTTACCATATTCAAATCTTAATGCCCAGAGTAGTCACCCTCAGCTCTCAAGTTCAAGTTCTTTCTTTCACATTTGGAGTTTGGTTGTAATGAGATGAGGGGCTGGGTGGCTTTGACAAACTGAGTGTTAATGAGCAGGCTGTTGCAGTTGAAATTTAACTGGACAGTACCATCGACACCACCTTTCTCCTGCACCCAAATGATTGTTCGAGTTAGGCAAATGGCAACAAGGGAGATACCAAATGCAAACAAGTAATAAAAAAATCTGATTTACTTGACTGGCTGTCATCAGCTCCCAACATTTCCCATCAGTCAATGACATATTAGTTGTCCAGCTGACAGCATTAGCTGTGTTTTAAACTCTTTTGTTCAAAATACAAAATTCTATTGCTGACTGAGGAGTTTTTGCACCTTGCACTATAATCATAGACAATGCCTAAAAATAACCAATGGAACAAATCACAATGGCATTTTGCCAAATAGCATACCCTTGTTTTATTTTAATAGACCTAGAAGCACAAAACATGAACTATAGTTAGAGGGATAATATTAGTACAGGTGAAAGGAAAATCAGGATGCAAAGTTTGTGTATATGAGAGCATTTTTTTTAAACAGTCAAATTCTTGACGCATCACAATTTGTTGCCTATTATTTCCTCCTATTCATATCTGGATGTATTGGTGTGACAGCACAACGTACCATAAGTTTTTGCAAGGTTTGTAGCTCAGGTTGGGGTTTAGGGTGTAGGTTTGCTCACTGAGCTGTAGGTTTGATATCCAGACGTTTCATTACCTGGCTAGGTAACATCATCAGTGGCGACCTCCAAGTGAAGCTAAGCTGTTGTCTCCTGCTTTCTATTTATATGTTTGTCCTGGATGAGGTTCCTGGGGTTTGTGGTGATGTCATTTCCTGTGCGTTTTCTGAGGGGTTGATAGATGGTATCTAGATCGGTGTGTTTGTTTATGGCGTTGTGGTTGGAGTGCCAGGCCTCTAGGAATTCTCTGGCATGTCTTTGCTTAGCCTGTCCCAGGATAGATGTGTTGTCCCAGTCGAAATGGTGGTTTTCTGGGTCCGCTACGTAGATGACACCTTTGTCATCACAAAACGAAACAAGATAGAAGAGACATTTATCATCGTCAACAACACCCTCACAGGTATAAAGTTCACCAAAGAGGAAGAAACCGACAACAAACTCGTATTCCTGGACGTCACAGTCGAAAGAAAGGGCAACAGAGAACAACAAACCTGCGTATACAGAAAACCAACAAACACTGACCAAATACTTAGCTACACCACCAACCATCCCAACACACACAAACGAAGCTGTATCAGAACACTATTCCAACAAGCCACCACACACTGCAGCACAGACAAACTTCGGAAAACAGAGGAGAACCACCTATACAACATATTCAAGAAGAACGGATACTCAAAAAAATACAGTCCGCAGATTCCTCAAGAACAAACCATGACAAGCTGACCAAACACAGCCAGAAACCCTAACCACCTTACCATACATCAAAGAAGTCTCAGAAATGACAGCCAGACTACTGAGACCCCTCAGAATCCTAGTAGCACACAAACCCACCAACACTCTCAAACAAAAACTAACAAACTAAAAAGACCCAGTACAACCCATGGACAAAACCAACGTCATCTACAAAATTCCATGCAAGGACTGTCACAAACACTATGTAGGACAAACAGGAAAAACGTTAGCCACCATGATACACGAACACCATCTAGCCACAAAAAGACACGACCCTCTCTCCCTCATAGCCTACACACGGATGAAAAAGCCCACCATTTCAACTGGGACAACACATCTATCCAGGGACAGGCTAAGCAAAGACATGCCAGAGAATTTCTAGAGGCCTGGCACTCCAACCACAACGCCATAAACAAACACATAGATCTAGATACAATCTATCAACCCCTCAGAAAATGAACAGGAAATGACATCACCACAAACCCCAGGAACCCCATCCAGGACAAACATATAAATAGAAAGCAGGAGACAACAGCTTAGCTTCACTTGGAGGGCGCCACTGATGATGTTACCTAGCCAGGTAATGAAATGTCTGGATATCAAGCCTACACCCTAGTACCATAAGTTGGTGTGTAAGGGTGCAAGAAGAGTGAAAGAGGGAAAGGAAGATGGGAGGAGAGGAAAACCCAGTTGAAAAGCAACCTGCTTCTCACCCCGTTTGTACAAATTCAGCTCAAGGCAAAAGCAGGTCAGTGCTAGCTAAATCCTAATTTTTCTGTCCCAATCTCTTTCACCTTGCTTGATCAAGACATGGGGCCTAGTCTGTCTCCTTCCAGCCCTCCTTATCCAAATGAAAAGAAAAAAAGGTTTAATTATTCAGCTTTACTGATGGTCAGTTTTCAAAGTGGCTCTTTTTATAAATTATTCATTTAAATAAACAATATATTGCTTGGTAGTTAAGTTTTTTAACTCACATTTACTCTTATTGATGATATTAATGAAATTTGCTCACTTCACCCTAGTTAGAGAAAAATTGAAATGTGACCCCTCATGCAAAAAGGTTGGACAACCCTATACTAAAAAAAGTTCATTTCCAACCAAAAGAAACCTTTTAACATTTATGGTATTGTATTGCTGACATATAAATAGCCTATCATACAATGTAACTGTTAAATTTGATTAAAAAAGGACAAAAATGTTTTCTCCCCTTATTCTAGTTATGATTATCCAGCACCTATAGACACAGTCAATGTTTGATCGCAACAAAACTTGGAAAATGTGCCCTATGTGAAGTTGGAGTATCAGTGTCAATCAACATTAAATTTAAACCAGTAGCTATCAAACCGCTGATAAAACTATCACACTACATGGACTAAGGTAAAAAGAAAATCACGAAAGAACAACATTTAAGAATTCAAAACAGTACAAAAACTATGTAGAGTCAGACTGCATGGAAACAGACCCCTCAATTCAACTCATCTGCACTGACAGATATCTCAATCTGACTTAGTCCCATTGGTCATTGCCGTCCCATTTTCCTATCCAGTAGCAAACGAAGCAAACACTCAGACACAGTTTGGATTTACATCCATCTTTATTCCGGGCCCTGGAGGGAGAGAGAACAATTACCCTTGTGCACAGAGACATGCGCTCTCGGTCTTCTCTCGAACAGCAGATTCTTAAGGAATTATATAGTCACTTACAGGGAGCAGCATCCAAATAAGGCAACATCTATATTGATTGGGTGACCGTTACAAATCAGCGAGCATCAACAGTAAAGATTAAACCACCTGGTATTATACAATGGATGTTCTTAACCTTGTTAACTGGCATTACCTCATTAACCCACTACCCTTGCCTCCAGCAGCTCATTGTTTACTGCAAGTTCTTATCTGGTCAAAATTATGCTAACTGAGCTTTTGTCAAGCAATCATAAACATAACTTTCCCTACCTGCTCATATCTTATACACTTTGTCACCAGCCTTTGACCCATATCCTTCTAAACCCTTCCCATTCATATACCCAACCTGATGCCTTTTAAATGTTGCAAATGTACCCGCCTCCACCATTTCCTCTGGCTGTTCATTCCATACATGCAAAACGCACTGTATGAAAAACAACATCTCAGGCCCTTTTTAAATATTTCCCCCTCACCTTAAATCTACACCCTTTAATCTGGACTCCCACAATCTAGGAGAAACACCTTGTCTACTCACCCTATCCGTGCCCCTCATGATTTTACAAACTTCTATAAAGTCACCCCTCAGCCTCCGAAGCTCTGAGGAAAAAAGCCCTAGCCTATTCAGCCTCTCCTTATAACTAAAGCTCTCAAATCCCAGCAAAACCCTTGTAAATTTTTTCTGCACCCTTTTAAGTTTAACATCATTCCTATAGAATTGTACCCAGTATTCTAAAAGTGACCTCACCAATGTTCTATACAGCCACAACATGACGTCCCAATTCCTAAGCATGCCAAATGCCTTCTTCACTACCTTGTCTACCTGCAACTCCACCTTTAAAGGAATCATGCACCTGCACCTTTAGATCTATGTTCAGAAACAGTCTCCAGGTTCCTACCATTAACTATACAAGTCCTCCCCCAATTTGCCTTTCCAAAATGCAACAGCCACGCTTACTTAAATTAAACTCCATTGGCCACTCCTCAGCCCACTGGCCCATCTGATCAAGGTTGCATTGTACTCTGAGATAATCATCTTCACTGTCCACTACATGACCTATTTTGGTGTCATCTGCAAACTCCTATGTTCATATCCAAATCATTTATATAAATGACAAAAAGCAGTGGACCCAGGACTTCAATCCGAAAAGCAGCCCGCTACTAGCACTCTGTTTCCTACCTTCAAGTCAATTTTGTATCCAACTGGCTTGTTACCCCTGAATTCCATATAATTTAACTTTACTAAGCAGTCTACCATATGGAACCTCGTCAAACATTTTGCTGAATTTGCTTCTGCACACAGATATTTATAACAGACAGCCAGAAAGAACACTGCTACTACCAACAAATAAATAACAAAGCCACAATTATTTGTAACTTAATGATAATTACATACACAGTAATGACACAAGTTAACTGCTTAAAAACACCTGCACTCACTTTCTAATAATGAGGTCATTTCACTGCCTGTCTGGGCATCAAATCTATCACAAGCATTTCCTTATCAAAGTTATTTGATGCAGCAGTAATGTGCTGCCAAACAAACAGGTAAGTTTAGTTTGCCACACCTCATTTGGTCATATGGTGCTTCATCACAGGGTAATTTGATACTTCTTGTAATCCAAGATTCCAAAATATACTGATTTTAAAGCATCTGAAGCTAAATGACCAAAACAATTCAGGAGGCCACAATACATTTTTAGATTAGTTAGGCATAACTGATGTGTTTTTTTGCAATCCTAAAACCTATAACTGAAAAGAATACATTTATTCATGGGATATTTCCACTGTGCTCCTAGAGTATTATGTTTATAAATGTTGCATATATCTAGCCCAAAATTCAAACTTCTGATGTTGTTGCATCAACAGCTGTCCAAGAAATTGCACTGCAGTGAAGTAATAAGCCAATATTCCATGATGATTTGAAAGTATCTCAAGATTTCAGAGGAAGACCAACATTTTATACATCAGGCCTGCCTAATTTGGCCAACACATTGAATCAGCTGAAACTTTATTGCTGGAACAGCACAGCAGGTCAGGCAGCATCTAGGGAACAGAAGATTCGACGTTTCGGGCACATGCCCTTCTTCAGGAATGAGCAGAGAGTGTTCAGCAGGAGAAGATAAAAGGTAGGGAGGAGGGACTTGGAGGAGGGGCGTTGGAAATGTGATAGGTGGAAAGAGGTCAAGGTGAGGGTGATAGGTCGGAGTAGGGTGGAGGCGGAGAGGTCAAGAAGACGACTGCAGGTCAGGAAGGCGGTGCCGGGCTGGAGGGATTTGGCTGAGACAAGGTGGGGGGAGGGGGGATGAAGAAACTGGTGAAGTCCAAGTTCATCCCCTGTGGTTGGAGGGTTCCCAGTCGGAAGATAAGACGCTCCTCCTCCGACCGTCACGTTGTTGTGGTTTGGCGGTGGATGAGTCCAATGACCTGCATATCCTCGGTGGAGTGGGAGGGGGAGTTGAAATGCTGTGCTACAGGGTGATTGGGTTGGTTCGTCCGGGTGGCCCAGAGGTGCTCTCTGAATCGCTCCGCAAGTAGGCGGCCTGTCTCCCCAATATAGAGGAGGCCACACCGGCTGCAGCGGATGCAGTAGATAATGTGGGTGGAGGTGCAGGTGAATCTGTGGCGGATATGGAAGTTTCCTTTGGGGCCTTGGAGAGAAGTGAGGGGGGAGGTGTGGGCGCAAGTGTTGCACCTCCTGCGGTTGCAAGGGAAGGTGCCGGGAGTGGAGGTTGGGTTGGTGGGGGGTATGGATCTGACAAGGGAGTCGCGGAGGGAGTGGTCTCTACGGAAAGCTGATAGAGGAGGGGAGGGAAATATATCCTTGGTGGTGGGGTCCGTTTGGAGGTGGCGGAAGTGACGGCGGATGATGCGCTGTACATGGAGATTGGTGGGGTGGTAGGTGAGGACCAGTGGGGTTCTGTCCTGGTGGCGGTTGGAGGGGCGGGGCTCAAGGGCGGAGGAGCGGGAAGTGGAGGAGATGCGGTGGAGGGCATCGTCGATCACGTCGGGGGGGAAATTGCGGTCCTTGAAGAAGGAGGCCGTCTGTGTTGTGCGTATTTTGAACTGGTCCTCCTGGGAGCAGATGCGGCGGAGACGAAGGAATTGGGAGAATGGGATGGCGTTTTTACAGGGGGCGGGATGGGAGGAGGTGTATCATTGAATCATGCAGGCTTGAACAGAGAATGGAGTGTAGTGCTGCAGGTGAGTTAATTAATTGGTGAAAATTTGCTACTTTACAAGTTAAGACAGACATATAAATTTGAGCTAAGGTAGGAATCTTGTTATGCAGTGGTAGTGAACTGGCCTTCTTAATAAATTTCAATAAAAGGTAAGTCCTCAACCTCCTATGCGCCAGTGAAAAAAGTCCCAGCTTATCCAGCCTATCCTCATTACACAAGCCCTCCAGTCCTGGCAACATCCTGCTAAACCTTTTCTAAACCCTCTCCAATTTATTAATATCCTTCCTAAAGTAGGGTGACCAGAATTGTATACAGTACTCCGAAAGTGGCCAAAATGTCCTATATAACGTCAACATGATGTCCCAACACCTATACTCAATGTCTCTTAAATTCTCAATTAAATTATTTCTACAAATGACAAACAAATGTGCATCCAGCAGCGATCCCTGCAGACACCCACCATCTATAAACACAAGATCACAAAAGGCAGCTATAATCACTTTTGAGGATCACTTGTCAAGTGTAGAAGAGCACACTGTTCAGAATAAAGTACAAGAACTGAATGAGACAAGTAAGATTGACAGATATTCAGTCACATGTTCCTGACCAGTGGTTTGCCACAGTACAGCAAAGACAGGATGGTCATGTCGACAAGCAGGAAGTTGGAAGAATGCAGAAGGGTGGTGAAGTGGGAATAGGTGGAGACAGGTAGAAGGTACTAGGAGAAAGTGAGGACCGCAGATGCTGAAGATCAGAGTCAAGAGAGTGGTGCTGGCAATGCACAGCAGGTCAGGCAGCATCTGAGGAGCAGGAGAATCAACTTTTCAGACATAACCCCTTCATGAAGGAATCTGCAGGTCGAAGGGAGGAATGAATCAGTTTGGTAACTGGAAGGAAACATCAATCAGAGGAATTGAAGGGGGGGGGGGGCGCTGGGAAGGGAGTCAGGCGAAGGGGTGGGAGGTTATTTGAAATTGGAGAACTCAATGTTGAGCTCTGCAGGCTGTAGGCTGCCCAGGTGGTAGAGGAGATGTTGTTCCTCTAATGTGCGATTTGGTTCATTGTCGCAATGGAGGAGACCAAGGATGGTCATGTCGGGAGGGGAGTGGGAAGGAGAATTAAAATGGACAGTGACTGGGAGGTCCGGTCGGCCCTTCAAACCTGCTCGGCAAACCATTCTCTAAGTTTACATTTGGTCTCCCTTATGTAGCAAAGACCACATCGGGAGCACCTGATGTAGTAAACTAGATTAGAAGAGAAGCAGGTGAACCTCTGTCTCATCTAGAAGGACTGTTTGGGGCCCTGGATGGAGGCAAGGGAGGTGGTGAACTGGAAGGTTTTGCATCTTTTCTAGTTGCAGGGGAAGATACCGGAGGGCTCAGGGGAGTTGGTGGGGAGAGTGGTGCAAACTAAGGACTGTCAAAGGGAACGGTCCAAGTGGAAAGCAGAGAGGGGTGGGATCTATTTGGAGTTGGTGGAAGCGTTTAAGGATGATGTATTGGATGCAGAGACTGGTGGGGTGGTAGGTGAGGACAAGGGGGACTCTGTCCTTATTGTACTGGGGGAGGGGGGGTTTAGAGCAGTGGAACAGTGAATGGAGATGGTGCAATGGAGGGCTGTGTGGATGACGGAAGTGGGAGGAGCACATCGTTCAAAATAGGTGGACACCTGGGATGCTTGGGAGTGGAATGTCTCCTTGGGCGAGCAAATGTGGCGGAGGCAGAAGAATAGTCATCCAGAGTCCCCCTTGTCCTCACCTACCACCCCACTAGTCTCTGCATCCATTGTATCATCCTTTTACACTTCCACCAACTCCAACTAGACTCCACCATCACCAAGAACATCTTCGCCTCCCCACCCCTCTTTGCCTTCCGCAAGGACCATTCCATTTGACAGTCCTTGGTTTGCATCACTCTTCCCACCAACCCCCATGAACTCCCAGGTACCTTCCCCCTGCAACCAGAAAAGATGCAAAAGTTGCTGGTCCATCACACCCCTCACCCCCATCCAGGGCCCCAAACAGCACTTCCAGGTGAGACAGAGGTTAACCTGTCTCTCTTCCAACCTAGTTTACTGCATCAGGTACTCCCAATGGTAGCCCACAACAGCAGCTAATGGACTTGAAAGACCCTATACAGACAACAAGCAAAACCAACGTCATTTACAAAATACCTTGCAAGAACAGTAACAAACACTACATTGGACAAACAGGAAGAAAACTAGTCACCAGAATACACAAACATCAACTAGCCATAAAACGACATGACCCACTCTCACTAGTATCCTTACATATGGACGAGGAAGGACACCAGTTTGACTGGGACAAAACATCCATCCTAGAAAAAGCCAAATGGAGACACGCACGAGAATTCCTAGAAGCATGGCATTCCAACTGGAATTCTATCAACAAACACAGTGACTTGGATCCCATTTACCACCCCAAAAAAAAACAGTGGATGACATCACCAACCTCAGGAAACTCAAACATATAAATAGAAAGCGGGCTACACCACCAGTGCTTCATTCAGAGGCTCACTGAAGATGTTACCTAGTATAGTAACGAAACGTCTGAAAACAAACCTTCTAGCTCACTGAGCAAACCTACATCCAGAACCTCAACCCGAGATGCAATTCTTAAAACTCGTTGCTACAATGTGATTGGGATATCTCTGCATCGTTCTTCACAGCTCACTCTCCCATCTAGTTTTATGTTATTTGCAAATTTGGAGATACTATATTTACTTCCCTCATTTAAATCATTAAATATATAGTGATTAGCTGGGATCCAAGCACTGATCCCTGTAATAGCCCATTGAGCAATGCCGGTGACTTGGAAAAAGGCCTATTTATACCTACTTTTTTTTTTCCTTCTCTGCAAACCAGTTCTCTATCCATGTCAAAACACTACTCCCAATCCCATTAATCTTATATGTGACGTTATTGAAAGCCTTCTGCAAGTACATTTAATGGTTTCTCACTCATCAGCTCTACTAAATATACCCTCAAACAATTTCAATAGATTCATCACGCATTCATACATCCATATTGAGTCCGTCCACCTATCATTGTTTTCCTAGTACTCTGCTATTTAATCTTTTATAATGAATTCTAGCATTGTCCCCGCTACTGATGTCAGGCTAATCAGTCTATAACTGTTTTCTCTACATATTCTTTTTTTAAATAGTAGGGTTACATCAGTTACCAGTCGATCCATAGGAACTGTTCCAGAGTCAAGAGAATCTTAACAGATGACCATCAATGCATCCACTATTTCTAGGACCACTTCATTAAGTATCTGGGATGTGGTTCTATCAGCCTTTAATCGCATCAATTTCTCCAACACCATATACCAATTTCCTTCATGTCCTCCTGCGCACTTGTCTCTGTAGTCCCCAACATTTCTGGGACGTTGTAAATGTCCCGAGGCTGAACAGGCTGAGGCAGTTTTCCCTGGATATCGGAGGCTGAGGGGTGACCTTATAGAGGTTTACAAAATTATGAGGGGCATGGATAGGGTAAATAGGCAAAGTCTTTTCCCTGGGGTCAGGGAGTCCAGAATTAGAGGGCATAGGTTTAGGGTGAGAGGGGAAAGATATAAAAGAGACCTACAGGGCAACAGAGGATGGTACGTATATGGAATGAGCTGCCAGAGGAAGTGGTGGAGGCTGGTACAATTGCGCATTTTAGAGGCATTTGGATGGGTATATGAATAGGAAGGATTTGGACGGATGTGGGCTGGGTGCTAGCAGGTGGGACTTGATTGGGTTGGGATATCTGGTCGGCATAGACGGGTTGGACCGAAGGGTCTGTTTCCATGCTGTACATCTCTATGACTCTAAGACAGAAACAAAGTACATATTTAATCAAAAGCAATGTACTGCGAATGCTGTAAATCAGAACAGTTCTGAGGAAGGGTCACCTGACCTGAAACATTATTTCTGATTTCTCTTCACGGATGCTGCCAGACCTGACATTTTCCAGAAATTTGTTTTTGTACGTATTTATTTGGTCCACCTTTTGTTCCCCGTTATAAATTCCTGTTTCTCATTGTAAAGATCACAAGACTGTAAACATTTGTCTTAATAATCTTTTTCTCTTTACATACCTAGAGGTGCATTTGTAATCAGTTTATATATTCCCTGCAAGCTTACTCTCATTCTCTATGTTCTCCTCTTAACCAACCCCTTTGTCTCTTTTGTTGAATCTGCTCATAATCCTCTGTCGGGTTTTTTTGGCCAATATTTATGTCCTTTCCACATATCTAATATGATCCCTAATTTCCATTGTTAACCATGATTGGATCACCTTTATTCTTATATTTTTGTGCAAGGTTTATCATTTATTGCACCTGCTTTATAAAGTAAAGTGATTACTAAATAAGAACATTTTCAAAATGTGTTTAGAAAGTTCTTGGAGTGTGCACATTCTGCCAGTGAATGAAGAAGTCTAAAACCACAGATTTTTAAGCAAAAGGTCAATGAATAATTGAAGCAGGAGAAAGGTGCAGTGGACCTTTAATGCATGATTTTGCATCGATAATTGGCCGGATGGCTTCTACATAAGCTTTAAACTTCTGATTTTTGAATTCGAGAAAAACAAAAAACTAGTACCTGCCACCACTGGAACAGCATTTGTATGAACTCAAAGGCCAAAGGCATTTTTTGAAAATGACATTACATTTGAGAGGTATTCTTCTGCTGAATATTTTTATTCTACCCTTGTTTTGTTTTAATAATACATGAAAGATATCATAAATTGTTTAAACATACATTACTTCCTTATTTAATTTTGACTTTGCTGCACTGCAATGACTGCTGCCGATCATGTGGTGTAAGTTGACTACAGTTTTGAAAAGTCAAACAGTAGTTACAAGTGAGCTTAGATACCATTCGTAGAGAATCTCATACCTTTGATTGTGTGGGCATTGAAGTCACAGACAAAGCAGAACACCAGCCAGTATATCTACACAGCTAGGTCAAGTAACAGAGAATCATCAAACCTTATTACACTTGCAGGGGTGCTTACAGGGCCACCTCTCTCAAAGTGGGCATCTAATCCTTGGTCAGAGGGAATAGAAATTAAATTGATAAATTAAAACTGACTCATCCAGGAACCATGTTACACGATCAAAAGGTCTGCTGGTCACTGAAAAGTTTAATTATAATTTCTGAACCCCTTTGCCTCAGTCTGTTTTTACCATCCAAATGAAATGAACCTACACGACCATTAACAGAAAGCCGCACTCCAGAATCACTGTGAAGCCTGCCTCAAGTTTAAACCCATTAGAAACCTGGCCTTTTAGCAACTCCTGCCTTGGTTAAATTAAGTTGCTTCAATTTGAGCTCCTAAGGAAAAGAATTTCACTGGATACTAACAATCATGCAAATTAATGTCCTCTCTTTTTATAAAATTCTTAATTGTAAACTCTTTCCTTGCCTTTTCCTTTGTATATTTGTCTGTGTTGTAAGATCAGCTCGCTATCCCTTACTCCCCATCATTAGTTTCACTTCATGATTAAATCACATTTCTGATTTAACACCAAATAGTTTGTTGAAAGTCACTTTAAAATTTGGACTTCCCAAACAGATGGTTTGGGGGAAAACGTGCCACAAAAGAAAAATAACAAATTAAAACTCTTTTGCTCACAGACAGAAGGCTAGATAAATAAAATAATTCAAATCTACCTCACTCCCCTACCTCTAACACTTGTCACAGTAATTATAGTTGGGCTGAGAAACAAATCCAGGATCTGTAACTCCGAAAAAAGGTCACTGGACCCAAAATGTTAACTCTGATTTCTCTCCACTGATTCTGCCAGATCTGCTGAGATTTTCTAGCAATTTCTGTTTTGGTTGCAGGATCTCTATGACTGAAGAGCTGAGGAACTAGAGGGACTCCCTCCCTTTGACCTGTTGCGCCATTCCCAAGACACCTCCACGAAGACAGTGAGCCAGTTGAGTGAGGAGCCATTCGCACCCCTCTCTCCCATTCCCCTTGTCCTCCATGAATGCCCAGGCATTGAGTTAGGCTTGGTAGAGAGGCCCCAGGAGTATTGAGGGCATTAGTCATGCTTAGGTTAGATTAGATTCCCTACAATGTGGAAACAGGCCCTTCAGCCCAACAAATCCACACCGGCCCTCTGAAGAGCAACCCACCCAGACCCATTCCCCTACATTTACCCCGACTAATGCACGTACGTAACACCCCCAGCCTAGTGTTTTTAAATAAGCACCCCCCCCAGTAATTTTATAACACCTCTCAACCCAGTGTTTATATAATTCCACTCCCCTAAGTCATTTTATAACTTCACCCCAGCCCAGTAATTTTTAAAACACCCTCTTGTTTTATAAACAAGGGCCTAATGCTAAACATTCTCCGCACCCAGCCTCAGTACTTGTATAAAACATCCCCAGCCCAGTAATTTTTTTTTAAAACAGACTTTCAGCCCAGTGTTTATACTAACTCCTCCCAGGCAAATGTTGATGTAAACTACTCACCTTCCCAGTTCAGTGATTTTATAAACCCCACTCCCCCAGCCCAGTTAATGTGTTTTAATAAACTCCCCCAACCTAGTCGAGGATTTTACAATCACAGACCGAGAATGACTAGCAGTGGCAGCAACCACACTGTCCTTCCCATCCTCTTTTCCTTCTGCCCACTCTCCTCACTGTCCCGTCCACCCCCTCCCCCTCCAAACACTGGACCAAGACCTTGCGCTGCCTGTGGTAGCTGGCATGCAACTGTTTCCCCACATTAAAAGAACTCTCGCACAGGCACCTTCCACATCCTCAGAACAAAAGTCAGGACCTGGAATATCAGGACCCTTATGGAGAGTCCCACCAGTGGCATACCAGAATGCCATGCCATCATCGTTTCCCGGGAACTCAGACGCTACAATACTGACATCACAGCCCTGAGTGAAATCTGGCAGGCAGGGGAAGGACAGCTCAGAAAGCAAGGTGGTGGCTACCCCTTTTTCTGGAAAAGCAAGGCCATAAAGCATCGCATCCACGGAGTCGGCTTTTCCATCAAAGACAAACTGATGGACCAACTTAAAAGACTCCCCCTGCAGAACAAGGAAACACCTCATGTCACTCCGACTCACCCTTGTTCAGAACCAGTATGTCATAGTGTTCAGTGCATATGCAGCAGCTGAGGACAAGGAGGAATTCTACGCCAGCCTTGATCACACTCTCTCACAGGTCCCTGCAGCAGGTAAACTCATTATCCTTGGTGACTTCAACACCAAAAGGCAGACCTCTAGGTCGATGTAATTGAGAAAGAGGGAGTAGGGAAGCAAAACTCCAGGCACCCTTCTCTTGACCAAATGCCTTGAACACAAACTCATCACTAACACACTGTTCCGCCAAAGGGACAAACACAAGGTCACGGGGCAGCACCCACACTCCAAACACTGACATCTCCTTGACTGCAATGTCAAAACAAGGGATCAGAAAGACATTAGAATCAGCCATGCCATGAAAAGAGTCGATGACTGCTGGCCATCCATCACCTAATCAAAACCAGAATTCAACATAAATATTGCCCCACTGCAAGGCGGCCAACTTTGTGGCACTCAACAACACAGAAAAAGATGGCTTCATTCAACCTGCTCCTCTCCATAAACCTAGTTACCCGTGTACATGAAGTTACAGAATTTCAACCTCTGGCCTACCTGCAAGGCCATCATCTTTAAGGACTGCAAACTCTCAAACTTTAAGCCAAACATGCATTGCATTTCTGAGTGTAAACCAACAACGACATTCTGAAGAAAAAAGGCAGACCTACAAGTGACTGAAGACAGAGGTCCAACAATAAAACTGTGACATAGAACAGGTGATGGGTAGAGGCCCAATAAATGGCAAACAACTATGTTCAGGGTTTCTCCTCAACCAAGACTCTCATTGATTCAAATATCCTTGCCTGCATCCCACATTACATGCACTTCTCCAGCCCTGCACTCAACAACCTAGAATAGTGGCCACCTCCAATACCTTGCAAGCGTCCTGTCGACAAAGGCAGGTATTGAAGAAGAGATTCAGCATTGACTCTGTTGAGCTAGCGCAGCTTTCAACCACCTGAGGAAAAGTGTGTTCGAGGACACAACATCAGATCGAACACAAGCACATGGTTTATAGAGCCGTGGTGGTTCCCACTCTCCTCTATGGCTCTGAGACAAGGACTGTCTACAGCAAATACCTCAAGGCACTAGAGCAGTACCACCATCATGGCCTGTGCATGATCCTGCGAATCCGCTAGGAAGACAAATGCCAATAAAAATCAACGTCCCTGACCAGGCTAGCATTCCCAACATCGATTCACTGACCATTCTTGATCAGCTGTGATGGGATGCGTACATCATCCACATGACTGACAAGACTCCCTAAGCAGGTTCTCTACTCCCAGCTCCAAAATGGCAGATGAGCCCCAGGTGGACAGAGGAAATGCTTCAGGGATACCCACAAGGCCTCACTAGCAAAGTATGTCATCCCCATCGACACCTGAGAATCACAGATCCAAAGTGGAGGAGAAGTATCGGGGAAGGTGCCAAGCAACTTGTAAATTGCTCTCCAGAAAAAAAATTAGAAGCCAGGCAAACACATGGTAAAAAGAACACTGCCTCACTAAAAACCCACCCAACGGCCACCTTTTGGCCCATTTGTGGCAAAGTCTGTGGAAGCCAAATTGGACAATACAGCCATCTAAGGACTCACCCTGAGAGTGAAGGAAAGTCACCCTCATCTGAGAGGGACTGCCAATGATAATGACAACAATTGAAGCTACTTTATTTCAAAGTCACCCATATTATACAAGTATTTTATCAGTTTTTAGTGGGAGGAGACAAAGTCAACATTTGTTCTGAAGAAACCTACTCACTTTTGAATTCTAACTTCTTTCTTTTTAAATTGACAACGTAACTACTATAAGAAATAATTACGGCCACAACTAGCCAAGATCTCCTTTGATCTTATTTATACAAAGTAGAGGACTACAAAGAAAGTGAACAGATGTGCACATGCTTTTTTGGTTGTTTAAAACAAATTTATCATTTTTCTTTTGCATCTCCAACAATTCAGTGAGTAGAAAGCATAATAGCACAACTCAACTGTTTTAACAACATAAGCATGGGAAAGGGGAAAAATTAAATTCATCACACTGTCACTTGCATGTTTTAGTTGCTGCTGCTTTAGCTTTCAGCAGTGTCACAATTCACAATGGTAAGGGGCAAAAGCAGGCTTTGACTCCAGCTTTCAAATTAAACCAATTTAAATGAAAGATTATAAATATTTTGTTATCTCCAACCATTCTTTAGATCCTTAATAATCATCACATAACAATGGGTGCACAAGAAACTATTGCCTTAAAGTCCATTGACATGTGCGAAAAGGATCTTCTCACTCCAAGTCAAAATGGTGGTCTGTCTTATTGTTAATCATAACCATACCATTTACTCCTTGGTATGTTATATGAATTGTCATTCAAATGCAAAGTACAAAGACATTGTGTAATGAACATTTGGGGGAATGAATAAAGTAGATCCTTGTAATAGTTTCGTGATTTTAAATACAAGGTGTAATGTACTTCCAACCATCTGTTTTGCTGCATAGCCTGTTCACAAAAAATCAATTCCAGTTCTCACATAAATAGAGTCAGAGAGTCATACAGCGCACAGAAACAGACCCTTCAGACAATGTTGATCATAATTTCAAATTAAACTAGTCTCACCTGCCTATGCCTGGTACATATCTCTCCTAACATTTCTTATCCACATACAACGTTTAAAAGTCATTTTAGGTAAGTAACTGTACCCAGATCCACCAATTTCTCTGGAAGTTTATTCCATACATAAACCAGTGTAAAAAAAATGCCCTTGTCTTTTTTTAAATCTTTCTCCCCTCACCTTAAAAATATGCCCCTTGTCATTCACCTTATCAGTACTACTCACTATTTTAGGAACCTCTATAATGTCACCTCTCAACCTCTTGTGCTCCAGTGAAAAAAGTCTCAGCCTATCCAGCCTCTCCTTATAACTAAAACCTTCCATTTCAGCAACATCTGGTAAATTTCTTCTGAACCTTCTCCAGCTAGATAATATTCTTCCTGTGGCAAGGAGACTAGAACTGGACACAGTGCTTCAGAAGAGGCCTCACCAATGTGCTGAACAAGCTCAACATAATGTCCCACATCCTATACTCAAAGGTTTAAGCAATGAAGGCAAGAATATTAAATGTCTTCTTAACCATCCTACAATGCAAACTATGTATTTCAACCTCTAGGTCTCTCTGTTACATAACAATGCCCAAGGCTCTATTTTTAGCTAAATAAATATTTGTTTATTTTACCAAAATGCAATACCTCACATTTATCCAAATTAAACTCATCTGCCATTTTTGAAACAAGTAAACAGAGCAACTGCAGTTGTGCTCAGAACTAATATTTAAACCCTCTTCCCATTGGGAAGTTGGATTTGAATTGAGCTCCTGTTTAAAGTACAAACTGAAATCAATTGAGATACAGTTCAGCCAATATACCAACATGTACACATTCTGATTTTAAAAAGTATAGATTTTAGCTCCACACAGTCCCAAACCTTGATACAGCTATGACATATTTGACTTTGTAACCTAAGTCTCTCCTTGGTTCAATTTAACCATGGAATAAATTGTAACAATGAAGAGATGACATTACTTCATTCCCGAGAAGATTTTCCAAGATGGCAGGCAGTCACTTTTGAGGTCAGGACGCTTAAAGCATCTGAATGTTAGAATAAATAATCGGTTTGACAGAGAGGAAAAAAAAACTGCCAGAGAAACACTGATTATCTTTAACTGCGCGAATACTCCATTGCTACCGAAGAAGTCGCCTATGCCATCTCCAAATGTCAGTAAGTGATGTCATTACAATTAAGAAAGGCACTCAGTTAAATCCCTCAACGTGACATACACCTTTGATTTTAAATTGAGAAATTTCACAACAAACCAGTTGTATCCGTCACTTTTTGCAGCAGTAAAATGATTCTTATTTGCACGCAAATCCAAGAGCTGACTTTTGTTTTTCGACGTGAACAATTAGTACGTTACGGCCGACCTTTTGTTATTTAATCGATGCTCAACTGCACTGACCTGCACCTGTTTGCGGAAGTGGAGCACCTTGGACGCTGGGCAACGCCAATATTGTCAGTAAGAGAATGCCAGCGTGTATCGCCATTCTCGGCTGGGATTAACTGCTCCTCGTCGTCAGGGTCTCGGACGATCGTCAACCAGAAGCATTTATACGAAAGGACTGATTCCCCGTCAATGCGAGACGATGTTAACGATAAACCTTCCAACCTGCACCCACCCTCTACCTGCCGGCCCTCCCTTTAAACACGACCAACAACGACAGGCCGGTCGCCGCACTCTCCCTTTCTGACGCTTTTCTTTCGGATTTTTCGGCAGCAAGCAGTCGCTGGAGTTGGGCCACAGATACTCATCCTTACTCACAGGCCTCGAACGCCTCTCCGCAGCGATTTTTCTCTCAGATCCCAGCCCCAAACCATTATTCTCGCGGCCAGCTACATTCCATACACTTGTTTTGTCTAACGTGACGGTGGCAGGTTATTTTTTTTTAATTTGCACTTTCGCTAGTGACACAGCTTCCCACCTCCCGACGAAATTCTCACAACCACCATGATGCTCGCGTCAGGAAACAGCTTGTTCCGTCCCTCCGCTCTGATTGACAGTGCTCCCCGGCCAATCGGACGTCACCGTGACCCCGGCCGCACGGCCAATCAGCGACGGGGGTGGAGATTCCGGGATGAAGGCGGTGCTGGACTTACTCGGCCCTGGGAGTCTGCGTCATTCGCCTAGCAACCGCAGGAGGCAAGCAGGGGCAATTTGAGGCAGGCTCTGGAAAGTGTGTTGCTAAGGACCCAGTAATTGAGCAACATCCTCCGAGGTCAGCATTGCTTCTCGATTTTCACTGTAACTGTTGCCAACATTTAACTTGACTCAATATTAATTGCTGGGAGAAAGTGAGGACTCCAGATGCTGGAGATCAGAGTCGAAAAGTGTGTTGGAAAAGCACAGCAGGTCAGGCAGCATCCGAGGGAGCAGAAGAGTCGACATTTCGGGCATAAGCCCTTCATCAGAAACGTAGGGGTGCCCAAGGGGTCTGAGAAATAAATGAGACTGGGGCTGGGGAGAGGGGGAAAGTAGCTTGGAAGACAATAGGTAAATTAAGGTGGGGGGGGGTGATGGCGTTAGGTCAGAGAGGAGGGTGGAGCAGATAGGTGGGAAGGAAGATTGACAAGCTCAAGCGGGTGGGGTGCCGAGTTGGTTTGGATCTGATATTAAGTCGGGGGGAGGGGAGATGAGGAAACTGGTGAAATTGACACTGATGTGTGGTTGGAGGGTCCAAGTTCTCCGAGTTAGTGTCCTGTCTCCCCACTGTAGAGACAGTCTCGAGGTATCCCTCCTCACTTCCATCCAAGGCCCCAAAGGAACCTTCCACATCCAGCAGAGATTTTCTTGCACATCCAAACATCTCTGGGACACATGCACAAAACAAACCCACCGCCCTGTGGCTGACTACTTCAACTTCTCCTTCCATTCTGCCAAGGACGTGCAAGTCTTGGGCCTCCTCCACTGCCAAATCCACGCTTGGAGGAAGAGCGTCTCATCTACCGCCTTGGGATCCTCCAACCACACAGCATTAATGTCGAGTTTCCTCATCGCCCCGTCCCCACTTTATCCCAGATCCAAACCTCCAACTCAGCACCACCCTCTTGAGCTGTCCTACCTGCCCATCTTCCTTCCCATCTATTCCCTGCATCCTCCACTCCGACCTATCACCATCACCCCCCACCCTCATCCAACTATTGCCTTCCAAGCAACTTTCCCCTCAGCCCCACACCCCTCCCATTTATCTCTCAGCCCCCTTGTCCCTCCACCCATCCCACATTCCTGATGAAGGGCTTATGCCCAAAATGTCGACTCTTCTGCTCCTTGGATGACTGCCTGACCTGCTGTGCTTTTCCAGCACCACGCGTTTTGCCTCAATATTAATTATATCGAGGTGTTAAATTATTGATTGACAGACTTATTTTCCCTCCTCACAGAGAACCTTACAAGAAGGTCTTTATTTTTTATGCCAATTCTTTGAATGGAATTAGCCTGACTTCCTCTGCTGTTACCACAATGCCCTGCTAGTTTTTCTTCTTTCGTTTTAATTATGCAGTTCATAACATTAGCTGCACTCCTTTAAAAAAATGTCCTTCTAATCTACCCATGGCTTTCTTGGCAATTATTTTAAGTCTGTGCCACCACATTACTGGATCTCCAATACCATATCATCATCTAAAGCCTTAGTTCCTCATTTCTTTCCCAAAGTTGCTCTATCTCAATTTCATCTTTAGGACGTTCCTTCAAACCTACCTCTCTGGTCAAACTTTGCTCATTTGTCATACTATAATCTAAGGTTATAATTTGTTTTCTACAATCTTTGTAAGCTGCCCTCTGATGTTTTACTAAATTAAAGGCTGTATATAAACACTAATTGTTGTCATCTATTCTATTAAAACCCTTCCTAA
The DNA here is from genome assembly GCF_037043375.1 of Chiloscyllium plagiosum. Lineage (NCBI taxonomy): Eukaryota > Metazoa > Chordata > Chondrichthyes > Orectolobiformes > Hemiscylliidae > Chiloscyllium > Chiloscyllium plagiosum. Next base: position 45,116,853 of record NW_028270158.1, on the reverse strand, counting down.
TTTTGAACCCTATTTGAAGTCAAATTCAGTCACCCTTACACCCTGGTGATTGTCCTATATCTATTTTAATGGAGAAAATCTGGCTTGAAGAATGCTCCAATGAAGGTAATGGTATCTTTGCTGCCTTCTAACAAAACTTTGCTCTGTTTAGATTGAATTATGTTTACAACTTTTCACAATGGATGTTTGGAAGATTTCACCACCAAAAAATAATCGTCGTCACCTACCTTTTTCTGCTTTAAATTTCTCCTCAAAGTCTACCTGTTTGACCAAGTTTATGATTGCTAATTCTAATATCTCTTTTTTTGGCTCTGTATCAATTTTGCATGATTAAGCTTTGGGATGTGATGGTGTTCTATTATGTTAAAACTGTTACATGAATGTAAGATCTCAATGTTAATCACATCCACCAGGAAGATTCTAAGTTTTTAAATTATCATCTTTGAGATAGTTGATTGTATGTGGAGCAACTGCAGAGGTTTGGTTTAAGTGGGGCTTTACACCATTCATGTTTCCCATCCCTGATTTCTATCTGACATTGCTGTAAACAAACAGTATGTTTGTGGTTATCAGACTAGTCAGTAGTCACCAGTTTCTATTGCAGTAATTTTAAAAATAAATAAATTTAAGTTTCTTCAAGGTGTTAAATATGAATAATGAGTACTTGAAGGGAGAAGGGTATTGGAGGGCTATGGAACTCCGTCAGTTTCTTTCTTGGAATGGTGTAAAAAAACATGAGAAACAAAACTTAACACATTCACATTTTAATAGACCTTCCCAGGAAGAAAGCTAGGGTGTTGATCTACAACTTGACCTGCAACTCAGCTAAGGTTTGAATTCAAGAATGCAAAGCAGTTAATACTTAGTCTAAAAGAGAAATACACCTAAACCTTGGCAGCCTAATACATTATTATTTCTATTGTAAAACACTTCTTGCCTCATCAAAAAGTACATTCTTTATTTGGCAGTTTCATAGATTCACAATCTTCAGGCTTTGGTTTTTGAAGGTGGTGGCAGAGCAATATTGTCACTGGACTAGTAATCCAGAGGCCCAGGCTAATGCCTTGGGGACATGAGTTTAAAAGAATCATGGCAGATGGTGAAATTTCAATTCAACTATTAAATCTAGTACCAAAAAGATCTACACAGGACTATTTGCATGCCAAACATCATATGACAGATTGGGTTAAGCATTCCCACAACCAATTGATCAAAGCTAAGCTCTGAAGTCCCAATCAGTCATGAATGGTGGTGGAAAACTAAATCGCTCACTGGAGAAGAAAGCTTCACAAATATCTCTCAATTATGTGAAAGCCCAGCGCATTACTGCAAAAGTCAAACCTGAAATATTAGCCTCAATCATCATCCAGAAGTCCTGAATGGATAATCCATCCTGGCTGCCTCCTGAGATTCCCCAAAGTCAGAGATGCTGGTCTTCAATCAATTCAGTTAATTCCATATGATATTAAGAAACAGCTGAAGACACTGGACACTTCAAAGACCTTGACAAATTCCAGCAACTTGTGTTCCACGACTAGCTGCCCCCTAGCCAAACTGACCCAGTACAGCTACAACACTGACATCTATCTGACAATGTGAAAAATTACCCAGGTGTATCCTGTGCATAAAAAGCCCATCCAGCATGGTTAATTACTGCCCAATCAGTCTACTCTTGATGGTTAGCAAAGTGATGGAAATAGTCCTTGACAGTGCTTTCAAGCAGCAGCTGCAAAGGACTAAATTTGTTCATTGACTTTCAATTGGGTTACAGTTAGTTTCTGGCCTCACTACAGCCTTGGTTCAAACATAGACAAAAGAGCTGAACACAGCAGCTGAAGTGATATGTCAAAGGCAGTCACTTTTTCCAGAGTGTGACATCAGATCTCAAATAAAACTAGAGTCAATGGGAATTTCTGCTGGCTGGATTCATACCTAGCACAAACGAGGATGGTTCTGATTGTTGAAGATCAATCAATTCAACCATGGAACATCACTGCACGAGTTCCTCAGGATCATATCCCAGGCCCCACCATTTTCAGCTGCTTGCACCTTTCCTCCATCATAAGATCAAGGGTGGGGATGTTTGCAGGTATTTGCAAATGTTCACTACTCTTTAGATACTGAATTAGTCTGTGTCTATATATGCAGCAAGACCTAAACCAAAACATGGTTTGGGCTGATAAGTGACAAGCAACATTCACACTACAGGTGCCACAATGATTATCTCCAAGAAGAAAGAATCTAATCATCACCCCTTGATGTTCAATGGCACCATTATCACCAAATCCTCCACTATCAATATCCTGAGGGTCAGCACTAACCAGAATCTGAACTGGACCAGCATATCAATATTGTGGCGAGAGCAGCAAGACAGACTCTAGGACTTCTGTGGCAAATAACTCCATTCTAGTCTCCCAAAACCTGTCCACCTTCTACAAGTCTGGAGATTAATAAAGACAGTGAATGATGGGAAAACTCTATAGCATTCAGAGGCCTGGCAGCGTTTGTGGAAGGAGAAACCAAGTTAACATTTCAAGTCTGGTATGATTCTTCTTCAGAACTAAAAGGTGTTGGGAAATAGGTTCTTTTGATAGAGGCAGAGAGGAGCAAGAAGGTATAGAGGCATGTGCAAAATCCAAAGGTGTTCAGAGCGCAAGTCATCTCTTTTTTTTCTTTCTTCACTATTAACAACCCCTTCACTACCCCAAAATGTGGTGGACTGAATAAATTTAAGGAGGAGATAGATAGATTTTTAATTAGTAATGGGTTAAACAATTATGGACAGCAGGCAGGAAACTGCAGTTGCGGCCAAGTTGAGGTCAAGCTGAATCATATTAAGTGGCAGAGCAGGCTTAAAGGGCTAAATTGTCTACTCCTGTTCCTAATTTTTATGTCTGGGGTCAGTATGGTTGAAGAGTAAGGGTTGGGTGATGGTCTTTGATTGCATAGACTAAAGTGCCCTCTGGTTGCCCTTTAAATATGGCATCTGAACGATGAAATGCAGAAGAATTCACCATCATCATCATTTCTTACCCTTAAAACTTGGTCTTTTACTCACATGTGAATGTTTAATAAGGAAAAATGAAAACCCAAAATCTCGACCTGCTTCCCGAGCAGAAGTCATTTTATGCCTGTCTCCACACTTGATCTGAGAAAAGAAAATTCTGTACATTATATCCATTACGCTGTTCAATCTTTTTTGGTAAAATAGAATTTGCACTTGGAAAAAGTGAAATGTGAAAAGCTTTCATTCCGGGAGCCAGCAGGTGAAACAGTGAAAACAACTGCTTAAAGCATAGATGCACCTTTTTTGGTAGGGCATACTTTAAGATTTCAATTACTTGCTGGTGCTTTGTTGTGAATTACCTTCCATTATAAATGAGATTATCATTATGGCACCAACTAGAAACCTTAAAAATTGCACATGCTCAGAATGCACACTGGGAAATTACGTAAGCCTTAAGACCATCAGAAACAAGAACAGGAGGAGGCCAGTGAGCCTGTTCTGCTTCAATAGGATCATGGCAGATCTGACATTTCTCATGTCAACGTTCCTGCCTTTTTCCCATAACTTTTGATTTCCCTACTGATCAAGAATCTATCTATCTCAGCGTTTAATACACACAAGAAGTCTGCCCACACAGTTAGAACACAGAACATATAACATTACAGCGCAGTACAGGCCCTTCTTCTCTCCAGCGAAAACAGCCTCAGTTCCCTCAGCCTTTCCTCATAAGACCACCCTTCCATACTAGGCAACATCCGAGTAAATCTTCTCTGAACCCTTTCCAAAGCTTCCACATCCTTCCAATGACGCAGTGACCAGAACTGCAAGCAATACTCCAGATGCGGCCTTACCAGTGTCTTGTACAGGTGAAGCATGACCTCGTGGCTCCGTAACTCAATCCCTCTACCAATAAATGGCAACACACCATATGCCTGATTAACAACCTCATCAACCTGGGTGGCAACTTTCAGGGATTTATGCACCTGGAAAGAGATCTCTCTGTTCATCTACACTACCAAGAATTTTACCATTAGCATTCCTGTTATTTCTTCCGAAGTGAACTACCTCACACCTTTCCGCATTAAACTCCATTTGCCACTTATCAGCCCAGCTCTGCTTGTTATCCATATTCCTCTGTAACCTACAACATCCTTCGGCACTATCCACAACTCTGCCTACCTTAGTGCCATCTGCAAATTTACTAACCCATCCTTCTATGCTCACCTCCAGATCATTTATAAAGATGACAAACAGTAGTGGCTCCAAAACAGATCCTTGTGGCACACCACTGGTAATTGAGCTCCAGGATGAACATTTAGAACATAGAGCATAGAACAATACAGCACAGAACAGGCCCTTTGGCCCACGATGTTGTGCCGAACATTTGTCCTAGCTTAAGCACCCATCCATGTACCTATTCAATTGCCGCTTAAAGGTCACCAAAGATTCTGACTCTACCACTCCCACAGGCAGCGCATTCCATGCCCCCACCACTCTCTGGGTAAAGAACCCACCCCTGACATCTCCCCTATACCTTCCACCCTTCACCTTAAATTTATGTCCCCTTGTAACACTCTGTTGCACCTGGGGAAAAAGTGTCTGACTGTCTACTCTATCTATTCCTCTGATCATCTTATAAACCTCTATCAAGTCACCCCTCATTCTTCGCCATTCCAACGAGAAAAGGCCTAGCACTCTCAACCTATCCTTGTACGACCTATTCTCCATTCCAGGCAACATCCTGGTAAATCTTCTCTGCACCCTCTCCAAAGCTTCCACATCTTTCCTAAAGTGAGGCGACCAGAACTGCACACAGTACTCCAAATGTGGCCTAACCAAAGTCCTGTACAGTTGCAACATCACTTCACGACTCTTGAATTCAATCCCTCTGCAAATGAACGCTAATACACTATAGGCCTTCTTACAAGCTCTATCCACCTGAGTTCTCATCAACCACCACCCTCTGTCTTCTTTCAGCTAGCCAATTTCAGATTCAAGCCATTAAATCACCTTCAATCCTGAAACTCCTTATTTTGTGCAGTAGCCTACCATGTGGAACCTTGTCAAAAGCCTTACTGAAGTCCATATACACCACATCAACCGCTTTACCTTCATCCACCTGTTTTGTCATCTTCTCAAAGAACTCAATAAGGTTAGTGAGACACGATCTGCCCTTCATTAAACTGTGTTGACTATTCCTAATCAAATTATTCCTTCCCAGATGATTATAAATCCTATTTCTTACAACCTTTTCCAACACCTTATCAACAACCAAAGTAAGGCTCACTGGCCTATAATTACAAGGATTGTCCCAACACCCCTTCTTAAACAAGGCAACAACATTTGCTAACCTCCAGTCTTCTAGCACTACTCCTGTTGACAATGATGACATAAAGATTGAAGCCAATGGCTCTGCAATCTCCTCCATGGCTTCTCAGAGAATCCGAAGATAAATCCCATCCCGGCCCAGGGGTCTTATCTATTTTCAGATCTTCCAAAATTGCTAAAACCTCCTCTTTGTCAACCTCAATCCCATCTAATCTTGTAGCCTGGATCTCTGTATTCTCACTAACACTGCCCATTTCTAATAGGAATACTGATGAAAAGTATTCATTAAGTGCTTCCCTTATGTCCTCAGATTTCACACACAATTTTCTACTACTATCTTTGATTGGCCTTAATCTTACTCTAGTCATTCTTTTACTCCTGATATACTATAGAAGGCCTTGGGGTTTTCCTTGATCCTTTCCACTGACAACTTCTAATGTCAACTCCAGGCTCTTCTTAGCCCTTTCTTTTGGTCCTTTCTGGCTAACCTGTAATACTCAAGCCCTATCTGAGTCTTCTTGCCTCATCCTCCCGTAAGTCTTCTTCTTTCTCTTAACAAGAGCTTCAACTTCTTTAGTAAACCATGGCTCTTTCTCTCGACAACAATGTCTCTGCCTGATAGGTAGATACTTATCAAGGACCCGCAGTATCTATTCCTTAAATGAGCTCCACATTTCAATTGTGTCCATCCCCTGCAGTTTCCTCCCCCATCCTATGCATCCTAAATATTGCCTAATTGCATCATAATTGCCTTTCCCCCAGTTATACCACTTTCTCTGCAGTATATACCTATCCTTGCCCATTGTTATTGTAAACGTAACCGAATTATGCTCACTATCGCCAAAGTGGTTACCTACCTCCAAATCTAACACCTGGCCGGGTTCATTCCCCAGTACCAAACCTAATATGGCATCACCCTTTGTAGGCATGTCGACATACTGTGTCAGAAAACCCTCCTGTACACATTGAACAAAAACTGACCCATCTAAACTACTTGAACTATTGTATTCCCAATCAATATTGGGAAAGTTAAAGTCCCCCATAACAACTAATCTATTACACTCACTCCTATTGAGAATCATCTTTGCTATCCTTTCCTCTACATCTCTGGAACAATTCAGAGGCCTATAGAAAGCTCTCAACAAGGTGACCTCTCCTTTCCTGTTTTTAACCTCAGACCAAACTACATCAGTGGATGAGTCCTCAAACATACTCTCAGGTGCTGTAATACTACCCTTGATTAACAATTCCACATCCCCCTCCCCCTTTACCATTTTCTCTGTTCTTGCTGAAACATCTAAATCCCGGAATCTGCAACAACCATTCCTGTCCCCCCTCTAGCCATGTCTCTGAAATGGCCATAACATTGAAATCCCAGGTACCAACCCATGCTACAAGTTCACCCACCTTATTTCGGATGCTCCTGGCATTGAAGTACACATCAACATCCTGGTTGCCTTTCATGACCTTGTAAACCTATCTCTGACCTCACTACCCTCAACCTCCTGTACACTGGGACTGCAATTCAGGTTCCCATCACATGCTGCATTAGTTTAACCCCCCCCCCCCCCCCCCCAAGAGCATTAGCAAACTCCCACCCCCCCAGGGTATTGGTACCCCTCTGATTCAGATGAAGACCATCCTGTTGGAGAGGTTCCACCTTCCCGAGAAAGAGCTCCAATTATCCAAGAATCCAAAACCCTCCCTCCTGTACCATCCCTGCAGCCATGTGTTCAGCTCCACTCTCTCCCTGTTCCTTGCTTCACTACCACATGGCACGGGCAACAAATCAGAGATAACAACTCAAGATTGTTATAGTTCTAAGCTTCCAACCAAGCTCCCTGAATTTCTGCCTTAGATCCCCACCTTTCTTCCTACCTGTGTTGTTGGTGCCTGTGCGGGCCACAAATTGGGACTGCTCCCCTCCCCCTCAAAGATCCCGAAAACACGATCAGAGTCATCACAAACCTTAGCACCCGGGAGGCAACAAACCAATCATGAGTCTCTCTTGTTCCCAAGGAACTTATCTGTCTCCCTAACTACATAGTCCCAAATGACTAAAGGTCTGTTCCTCTTCCCCCTACCTTTCTGAGCAGCAGGGACAGACTCTGCGCCAGAGACCTGTGCCCTATTGCTTACCCCTGGTAGGTTGTCCCCCCCCAACAGTATCTAAAACAATATACATGTTGTTGAGGGGAATCACCACAGGAGATCCCTGCACTGCCTACTGGTTCCCTCTCCTACCCCTGACAGTAACCCATCTACCTTCTTCACATGGCTGTGGAGTAACTACCTCCCTGTAACTTGTCTCAATAACCTTCCGCTTCCTGAATGAACTGAAGTTCATCCAGCTCCAGCTCCAGTTTCCTAACACGGTTCTCGAGGAGCTGGAGTTGGGTGCACTTACTTCCCACTGTAGGAGGAACATACAACTGCCCTAACCTCCATTCCCACAATTCTAAATTCCCATATAGACCGTTGAAAAAATGAAACACAAAAGAAAACATTTATCACCTTACCACAGTTCTCTGTGACAAGGAATTTCAAAGACTTACAGCCCTCAGAGAAGAAATTCTTCTCTTTCTCAGTCTTAAATTGGCAACCTTTTTTTTTATTTTGAGACCATCCCCTCTGGTCTTAGACTCTCCCATAAGGGAGAACATCCTGTCAGCATTTACCCTGTCATGCCCCTTAAGAATCCTGTATGTTTCAATGAGATCACCTCTCATTCTTCTAAACTCCAGTGAGTCGAGTCCCAACCTGTTTAGCTTTTGCTCATAAGACAATCCCTACATACTTGGGATCATCTGAGTGAATCTTCTCTGAACTGCCTCCAATGAAATTATATATTTTTTGAATAAGGGGACTAAAACTGCTCACAGTCCTCCGAATGTGTACTTTGTACAGTTGCAGTAAAACATCCCTACTTTTATACTCCACATAAACTGCAATTGCTCAGAAGGTACAGCAACAATTGTTATTTATAATACCATTACTCTAACAAGATACACATCCTGGCAAAAATTATGGCCAAAATTTGTGATGAAAGTACTGTGCCATCTAGTGCATTGACAAGTAATTGTTTCTGGTAAGTAACAGGGTAAGTGTTAAAATTTTAACACAAACTTTGGAAATAATTAAAGCAAAATAAAATATAGTAAAATACATTTAAAATGATGCTGCAGTTTTGCCTGTGGAAGCCCATAGGATATTTTTTCACATACTTTGTAGTATTCTTCTCAGCTGTTTGTGTGATCTTCCGTATTCCTATCCATGGAATATATCTAGTTACTTCTATCATTACATAATTCTTCTATACAAGAAATGCAATGTATAAAGACTTTTTTTTAAATACCCTTTCCAAATTGTATACTATTAATTTTATTGTCTCCCTCAGTAATTTAGATACAATCTAAATATTCCAGAACTTCCAAGAGATTGCAGAAATTATGAGCAGTTGACTACCAGCAAGTCGTAAGACTGCTTCAAGTACAACCCAGTATTTCATTGGGATTCATGTGGCATTACAAACTATAAGATTATTTATGGCTGTTGGCTGAACACTAAAATGAGATTATAACTTTTGAAAGGGCTCTGGCATTTGTGGTTTTGGGGGGGGGGAAAGGAAGGTTAATTGCTCCATGGTCCACCTTTGTAGGTATCCTGGGTGATAGTCAAGCATGTATTATGTCATTTAACTTGAAAAGTGTTGGTGCAAAAAGATGAATAAGTCGAAAAAAGTACTGTATTGATCCTGTTAGAGTGTTCCTTGCTGAAGCATAGTTATCAGTACACTGGAATGACAAGTTTCCTCCTCTCTGACCTATCGCCTTCATCCACCCCCATCCACCTATTGTACTCTTTGCTACCTTCTCCCCAGTCCCACCCCCTCCCATTTATCTCTCCACCATGGAGGCTCCCTGCCTTCATTCCTGTTGAAGGGCTTTTGCCCGAAACATCAATTTTCCTGCTCCTCGGATGCTGCTTGACCTGCTGTGCTTTTCCAGCACTACTCTAATCTAGACTCTGATTTCCAGCATCTGCAGTCCTCACTTTTGCCAAATTCCCTTGCAGGACATGCATTCAGCATCAATAGGATCAGTGTTTTTTCTAGGCAGCGTGTTGTGGACCAGGCCAGACCCCTTCAAAATATTTTAAGAAGGTAGCCTAGACCGTCGCTTTTTCTTATTTTAACGATAAATGTGAAGTTGGTGTTCCAGGTGTGATGCAACTGGTCAAACCACTCAGCTTTAGGCAAAACAATTTATTTAAACACTACCTTTAAAACACAAACAAAAGAAAGCAGAATTTACAATAACATAATGAGCAGAAAACTTTACCAACCTGATACAGCAGCTTAACCACTTAACTGTTCCAATATAGTAACATCCCAAAAACACACCCCTTAGCAAAAAGATAAATTCAATTACAGTTTCTTACAGGCTGGAGGAAACAACATCCAGAGAGATTTCAGAAAAAGTCCGTTAGAAATCATTTACTGACGTATGTGACTCTTCTGGTACTCACCCATCTTATGACTGCAACAGCTAAAACAAAACTACAAAACCCTGAACTGGGAGAATTGGCCAGTCCCCTTCCATTGTTAAACTGTTTTAGCTTTCTAGCTCACTAGACCCTTCGGCACCTCTGCCTTTACAACCTCTCTTCAAAAAAACACAGGACAAAATAACTTTTTTAAAGTGACAACAGGATTGTCACAAGAGAGAGGAAGGAACACAATTATAACTAGTCCTGGTAAAACCTGTGAAGTACCATCTCCAAATTTCTTTACTCAGGTTTTTGCTTTATATTTGATGCTCAAACATTTGCCATTTGTCCATGTGAATTAATTTGTCAGAAGGAAGATTATATCCAAGCCTTCTAAGCAGGTCCCACAACTCTCATATTCTCCATTCAAATCATAAGCACTGTAATATAAAATATAGCCTAAGACAAATCAAGTATAGAACCTCTTGAATTCATGTTAAAACGCAACCATCAGACAACATTAAGAACGGAATACTTGCTTATTAAATAGAAAATAAAACTGTTATTTTGAAAAGTGACTAACTACTTTCTTCAACTACTGCATCTTATTTAGATACACTGTGTTGTTAGGAAAGAAGTTCCAAGTTTTTGTCTCTGTACCAGTACAAGAACAATGATTGAATTTTCAGTCAGCATGGTGTGAAGTTTGGAGAAGGTGGCAGAGTTTTCATGCATCTGCTACCCTTACTTTTCTAGCTGGTAGAGGTTGTGGGTTTGAAGAGTGCTGGTTAAGGAGGTCTTACAAGGTGGAGGGATGAATATTTATGATGATGATCAAGTGGGTTGCTTTACCCTGGATGGTGTCACACTTCTTAACTGTTGTTAGTGTTGTACACATTCAGTCAAGTAGAAAGTATTCTATAACACTACTGGTTTGTGTCTAGTTGTTGGTGGATGGCTTTGAGGAATTAGGAGGTGCTGCAAAATTCCCAGCCCCTCGCTTGCTATGTAACCACAGTATTTATTTAACTGATCAAGTTACATTTCTGACTAACGGTAACTCCTAAGATATTGATGGTAGAGGATACCGTGATGGCCATGCTGTTGAATGACAGTGGAAGATAGTTAGATACTCTCATGTTGGAGATGGTTATTACCCAGCACTTGTGTGCCACATATCATCCCAAGCCTAAACGTTGTCCATGTCCATACAGGAATGTAATCATGCAATTAATGAACATCCCCACTTCTTATGATGGCAGAAGGTCATTGAAAAAGCAGCTGAAGGTTGGTAGGAATCTATCTTGAGGATCTCTTGAAGAAATATCCTAAAATTGAGATAATTGACCTCCAAATCCCATGGTGATAGGTATGATGGCAATTGGTAAAGAGTTTTCCTCCTAATTCCCATTGACTTCAATTTTTCTTGGTCTCCTTGATGCCACATTTGGTCAAATGCTTGCTTGATATCAAGGGCAGTCACTTAGAGTCATACAGCATGGAAACAGATCCTTCAGTCAAACTCATCCATGCCAATCAGATATCCAAACAGATCTAGTCCCATTTGCCAGCATTTGGCCCATATCCCTCTAAACCCTTCCTGTTCAAGTACCCATCCAGGTGCCTTTTATATGTTGTATTTGTACCTGCCTCCACCACTTCCTCTAGCAGCTCGTTTTATACACGCACCATCCTCTGCATGAAAAAGTTGCCCCTCAGGCCCTTTTAAATTTTTCCCCTCTCACCTTAAACTTACACCCTCTATTTTTGGACTGTCCTGCCCTGGAAAAAGATCATAATTATTCTCACCCTTTCCATTACCCCTCATGATTTTATAAATCTCTATAAGGTCACCCCTCAGCCTATGACAGTCTGGGGAACAAAAGCCCAGCCTATTCAGTCTCTCTCTATACTTGATCCTCACTTCTAGAATTTAGCTCTTTTGTCTACATTTGAACCAAGATTGTAATGCAGTCTGGAAATGCAGACTCAGGCATCAACAAGCAGGGTATTGCTGAAGATACTGCTCAATGGCATTGTCAGTGACACTATGCTGACGATTGAAATTACACTAATGGGACAATAATTGGATGGATTGCAATTGCTCTGTTTTTGTGGACAGGATATATTTGAGCAATTTTGCTTATTATCAGATAGGTGCTGGTGTTATAGCTATACTAGAGTTCCTTGATGAGTTGCAACTATTTAGTGCAATTTAAGGTGGGCTCAATAAGGAGTGTTAAATAAGGGCTCATGGTGTTAGGAGCAAGATACTGGCATGGACAGAGGATTGGCTGACTGGCAGAAGGATAAAGGAGTCTTTTTCAGGATAGCAGCCTGACTAATGGAGTTCCACAGCCGTCTTTGTTGGGATTACAGCTATTCACTTTATACATTAATGATCCAGTCGAAGGAACTGAGAGCACTGTTGCTAGCTTACAGATGACACAAGGATAGTTAGAGCAACAGGTAGTGTTGAGGAAGCAGAGATGCTGCAGAAGGACTTGGACATAACAGGCAGAGTGGGCAAAGAACTGGCAAATGGAATACAATATGGGAAAGTGTGAGATTATGCACTTTGTAGGAAGAATAGAATGTAAACTATTTTCTAAATGGAGGAACAATTTTGAAAATCTGAAATGCAAAGGGACTTAGGAGTCTTAGTTGAGGATTCTCTTAAGGTTAACATAGAGGTTAGCTGGTAATTAAGAAGAGGGGGTATTGCATTGAAACATACAATACTGAGAGGCCTTGATAGAGAGATCATGGAGAAGATGTTTCCATAAGTAGGAGAGACTGGGAACCAAGGGCACAGCCTCTGGATGAAAGTAAGACCTTTTAAAACTAAGATGAGGAGGAATTTCTTCAACCACTGGTGGTGAACCTGTAGAGGCCAAGTCTAAGAAAGAGTTAGATAGGTTCTTGATTTTTAAGGGAAATTTTAAGGTTACAATGAAAAAGGTGAGAGAATGGGGTTGAGAAACATATCAGCTATGGCTGAAAGCAGAGCAGAGTCAATGGGTTGAAAAGACCTATCCAGCTCTTGTATCTTATGGCTCTTTAAGACCATGGTATCTGGAAAAAGGATAGCATTTGTCTGCATGATTTTCAATAAGAGGGTATTTTTCAAGGGACTGAGAGGAGAGGTGCTGATAGTGTAGAGTCCACACAAGCCTCTTGTGTTCATTTATCCATTTCTTTAATGGTATTTAATTATTGCTTTTTCTCTGTAATTCCTTCTAAAGTTAACAGTTTAAGCTTATAGAGGAAGATTGTTTCCCCACATGCACGTTTGTAGTCGCGCTGTTCCTGTTGTCATATAATATACTGATAGGGACAAATACAGGCCATCTCCCCCTCTTCAGACACAAAATGATTTTTTTCCTAAGTCTGCACTAGTTGCATGCTGAATTATGAAGGAAGATAGCATTAGGAGCAAACAGTGCTTAAAGCAAGCAATAGATGTACCAATTTGAAAACTGGTTTATTTTCAAGAACTTGCTATAGAGTCAGAGGATCACAGTGTCTTACAGCATGGAAACAGACCCTTCGGTCCAACTAGTCTGTGCAGATCAAGTTTCCCAAACAAAACTAGTTCCCTTTGTCTGCATTTAGCCCATATCCCTCTAAACCTTTCCTATTCATATACCTGTCCAAATGAATTCTAAATGTTGTAATTGTACTTGCATCGACCATTTTCTCTGGCAGTTCATTCCACATGTGAACCACACTCTGTGTGAAACCGTTGCACCTCGAATCCCTTTAAACCTTTCTCCTCTTACCTTAAAAATATGATCTCTCATCTTGAAATCCTCTACCCTAAGGAAAAGACTTCACTAATCACCTTACCTATAGCCCTTGTGATTTTATAAACCTCTGTAAGGTCACCCCTTAACCTCCTACACTCCAATGAAAAAGGTCCTAGCCTCTTCAGCCTGTCCTTATAACTCAAACACTCCAGTACCAGCAACATCATTGTAAATCTTTTCTACACCCTCTCCAATTTAATAACATCCTTCCTATAGCAGAGTGACCAGAACTGTACACAGTACTCCAAAAGTGGCCTCTCCAACGTCCTTGACAGTCACAACATGACGTCCCAACCCCAAACTCAATGGCCTGAGCACTGAAAGCAAGCATACCAAATGCTTTCTTTACCACCCTATTGTACTTACCAAACGTCTCCACTTATTGCTGAACCAGTTACAAACAATACCAATCAGGAATCCTCTGAGGGAAATGGTTTGGTAGTCTAACAGGATTTCAGATCACATCTATGAAAAGTGAAGACCCTATCATATCAGAAGATTAATCATAGATATGGACCATTCAGCCCCTTGAGACTATGCCACCATTTGATAAGATCCTGATTGTGCTGTCTACTTTTCTGTCTACACCCTATATAGTTTGACTTCCTGCTAGTCAAGAATTTATTCTGTGGAGAAGACAATTCCACAGAGAACATTCCCGGAGTGAAAATCTTTACTTCTTCCCATTTTAAGTGGGAGACCCCTTTAGTTTTAAATTGTATTCCTTTGTTCTAGTATTTCCCGTAGGAAACATCTTTTCAACATCCACTTTACAAGTCCCCTCAGAATTTTGTATTCTTCAATAACACAACTTCCCATTCTTCTAAACTTTAGTGGATATAAGACCATAAGACTTTAAGACATAGGAGCAGAAGTTAGGCCATTCAGCCCATCAAGTCTGGTCTGCCAATTAATCATTGCAGATTAGTTTCTCATCCCCAATCTCCTGCCTTCTCCCGTAACCCTTGGTCCTCTTCACAATCAAGAGTCTATCTATCTCAGTCTTAAATATACTCAATGGCCTGGCCTTCACAGCCTTCTGTGGCAGTGATTCCCATAGATTCACCACTCTGGCTGAAGAAGCTTCTCCTTATCTCCATTCTAAAAGGTCTTCCCTGTACTTTAAGGCTGTACCCTCAGGTCGTAGTCTCTCCTACCAATGGAAACATCTTCCCAACATCCACTCGGTCCAGACCATTCAGTATTCTGTAAGTTTCAATTAGATCTCCCTTCAACCCTCTAAATTCCATTCAGTATAGATGCGGAGTCCTCAAACTTTCCTTATATGTTAAGCTTTTCATTCCTGGGGCCATTCTTGTGAATCTCCTCTGAACATGCTCCAGGGCCAGTACATCCTTCCTGAGATATGGGGCCCAAAACTGCACACAATATTCCAAATGTGGCCTGAACAGGGCCTTATTGAGCCTCAGACATACATCACTCCTTTCATATTCAAGTCCTCTCAAAATAAATGCTACCAATGCATTTGCCTTCTTAACTACTGACTCAATCTGCAGGTTTACCTTGAGAGAATCCTGGACTAGAACTCCCAAGTCTCTTTGCACTTCAGACTTCTGAATTTTCTCACCATTTAGAAAATAGTCCATGCCTCTATTCTTCTACCAAGGTGCATGACCTCACTCTTTCCTGTGTTGTACTCCATCTGCCACTTCTTTGCCCTCTCTCCTAACCTGTCCAAACTCTTCTGCAGCCTCCCGCCTCCTCAATGCTACCCGTTCCCTCTACTTATCTTTGTATTGTCTGCAAATCTAGTCAGAATGCCCGCAGTTCCTTCATCTAGATCATTAATGTATAAAGTGAAAAGTTGTGATCCCAACACTGAGCTTTGTGGAACACCATTTGTTACCGGCTGCCATCCTGAGAAGGACCCTTTTATCCCCACTCTCTGCTTTCTGCCAGACAGCCAAGCTTCTATCCATGCTAGCACCTTGCCTCTAACACAGAGGGTCCTCATCTTACTCAGCAACCTCCTGTGTGGCACCTTGTCAAAGGCCTTTTTGAAATCCAGGTAGATAACATCCATTGGTTCTCCTTGGTCTAATCTGTTCATTACTTCCTCAAAGAATTCTAGCAATTTTGTCAGGCATGACCTTCCCTTGATGAAACCAAGCTGACTTTGCCCTATTTTACCATACATTTCCAAGTATTCAGAAATCTCATCTTTCACAATGGATTCCAGGATGTTACCCACAACTGAGGTTAGGCTAATCAGTTTGTAAGTTTCCATCTTTTGCCTTACTCCCTTTTTAAACAGTGGTGTCATTTAGCAACCTTCCAGTCCTTTGGGACCCTCCTTGATTCTAGTGATTCCTGAAAGATGACTCCTCAGTTATTTCGCTTAGAACTCTGGAACATAGTCCATCTGGTCCAGGTGATTTATCCATCTTCAGGCTGTTCAGTTTTTCTACCATATTCTCCTTGATGATGGCCACCATATTCAGCTCTGCCCCCTCACCCTCTTGAATTTTTGGGAAACTACTCGTGTCTTCCAACGTGAAGACTGACGTGAAGTAATTATTCAGTTCCTCAACCATTTCCTTGTGCCCCATTACTATCTCTCCAGCGTCATTTTCCAGTGGCCCAATGACCACTTTTGCCTCTCTTTTGCCCTGTATATATCTAAAAAAAACTCTTACCGTCTTCCTTTATATTACTGGCTAGCTTACTCTCATACTTAATCTTCTCCCTCCTTTTTTCTTTTTTGTTGCCCTCTGTTGGTATTTGTAAGCTTCCCAATCTTCTGGTTTCCCACAGCCCTTTGCCACATTATATGCTTTCTCTTTTGCTTTTATGCTATCCCTGACTTCCCTAGTCAGCCCTGATTGCCTCATCCTCTCTGTATCATGCTTCTTTTCTCTCATGTTGAATCTCTGTTGTATGGATTACTCCCAGAAATTCATGCCATTGCTATTCTAGTATTTCCTGCTAGGCTCCTCTCCCAGTCAATTCTACATATGCCTTGGTAATTGCCTTTATTCAGCTGTAATACCATTACCTCTGATTCTATCTTGTCCTCTCAAATGTTCAACCATATTCTGATCACTGCCTCCTAAGGGTTCCTTCACCTGGAGCTCCCTTATTAAGTCTGTCTCATTGCACAACACTAAATCCAGTGTTGCCTGTTCCCTAGTGGGCTTCACCACAAGCTGCTCCAAAAAGCCATCTCAGAGACATTCCACAAATTCCTTTTCTTGCAATCTACTACCAACCTGACGTAGGCCAATCTGTACAAACTTTTTATCCCAGCAATCAAATAAATGAACCAAACAATTCTGTACTGCTTCTACTGCAATTACGTCCTTTGATTTTGTCTCCCGACAATGTCCCCCTGAAGTATCCACCCACCTTTGCTCCTTCCCGTCTTGCTCAAACCGGTGGGTCTGCACCTCAACCCTGTCCTCACTCCTCCCCGACCTTGTTGCTCCCCATTCTATACTCCCCATTCCTTGCTCCTCCTCCCCAATTCCTCGTTCCTTCCAATCCTTGTTGCTCCCATTCTTCAATCCCCATTCCTCACTCCTCCGCCATTCCTCATTCCTCCCCATTCTCACTCCTCCTCCCTGATTCCTTGTTTCTCTTCCTGTCATTCCTCATTCCTCCCCATTCTTTGCTCCTCCTCCCCATTCTTCACTCCTCTTTTTCATTCCTTGCTCTTCCCTCATTTCTCACGCTTCCTCCATCCCCCACAATCCTTGTTCCTCCCCTCTCAGTCCCCTCTCCTCCTCTGCCCCCAGCAGTCCTCTCTCCCCAGACCCCACTGCATTTCAACACCTTGCTATTTCTCTGCCCATGCACAGTGTGGCCTTTGCCTATGACATCATTAAATGTTTGTGAGATGACAAAGGGATCTGAAATTGTAAGCATGCGCATTTCTGGATTAGCGTATAAATGCAGCTGAGGGCATCAGCTGATAGTACTATATGAATTACGGCAGATTTCTTTCTGTATGAGTCTGTATTTACAGCAATAATACATGAAGAAAATTGTCCTCAGTTTCCCTCCTATATTTTTATTAGTTTCCTTCCTATCCTATTATGGTGACAACAATAAAGCCAAAATAAAAATCCAAGAACTATGGAGATCTGAAATAAAAATAGAAATTCCTAGAGAAGCTCAGCAGATCTGGCAGCATACAAAGAGAAAAAGTAAATGTTTCAAATCCAGTAACTCTTCTTCAGAACTGATAGTGGGGAGGAAAATGTGCTATATAAGCTGATGACAGGAGGTAGGGGACAAAAAGTGAGCAGATAGTCTGAGATGGAGCCTAGAAAGTGAAAGAGGGACAGTTATTCAGACGAAGGAATGGATGATGGGTGAAAAGAAAGCTAATAATGGGGACCATATGGAGATGAAAATGGGTTGGCTATGCTGAAAGCAGCCCATATGAGGGCTGGGCATTGAGCTAGGGGTGCAGGGCTGGGTAATGGAAAATAGAAGAAGGTGTTCAGGTTCTAAAAGGCTGCAGGGTCCCGAAGCAGAAAATGACTTGATGTTCTTCCATCTTGTGCTGACTGTCACTAGAGCCCTGCTGCAGGTCCAAAGCAGAAACATTGGCTAGGAAACACTGTGGTGTGTTGAAGTGGCAGAAAACTGGAAGCTCAAAGTCATTTTTACAGACAGAATGTCAGTATTCCACAAAGCAGCTGTCCAGTCTGTGTTTTGTCTCCCCAGTGTACAGGAGACCACATTCTGAGCAACGAATACAGTAGACAAGGTTAAGTGAAATGTGGGTAAATCCTGGATGCTGTGCCTGGAGCCTTGGATAGTGCGGAAAGAAGGGGGAGGTAAACAGGCAAGTGTTGCATCTTCTGCGATTACATGGAAAAGTGCCTTGGGGAGGTGGAAAGGCATTGGGAGAGGAGGAGGAGGGGGAGGAGTGGACCAGGACATCCCAGAGGGAACAGTCCCTGACAAGGGAGAGGAGGGGAATACATGTCTGGTGGTGACATCCCACTGGCGTTGGTGGAAATGATCCTTTAAATGTGGGTGCTAGTAGGGTGGAAAGTGAGGACAAGGGGGACCCTATTGGTATTGTGGGAGGGAAGAGAAGGGGTGAGGGCAGAAGTATACGAAATGGGATAGGGTTAGGGTTAGAGTGAAACCCTGTCAACCACATTGACAGGGAATCTTCGGGTGAGGAAAAAGACAGACATTCCTGAGGCCCCCTACAGAAAGTAGCATCATCAGAACAGCTGCTACATAGATGAAGAAACTGAAAGAACAGGGTAGAGTCTTTATAGGAAGAAGTGTATGAGGATTAATAGTCCAGGTAACTGTGTGAGACTGTGGGTTTCTATTGGATATCAGTGGCCAGCCTATCCAAGAAAGGAAACGGAGATATCAAGAAAGGGAAGGAAGGAGTCAGAGATGGACCAGGTGAAGGTGAGCAGGATAGGAGTTGGAAGGAAAATTACAACATTTTCCACTTCTGAATAGGAGAGGGAAGCAGCACCGATGATTTCATCCATGCACTGGAGAAAGAGTTGTGGGGAGGGAGCTGAGTAGAATTGGAACAAAGTATTCCAACCTTCTTTCTCCAAAGCAGTAATTATGTCACTGCTGGTAGGAACAGTGCTTAACTGGATATTTCAGAATACATAGAGCTTATACATTCTAACAAGAAAATAAAATTCCAAGAGGTTAACCTACCATTGGTGGTTAACTAAACCAAGTTAAAGATAGAATCTTAAATATTTTTAAGGAGAATGTAGATAGATTCTTGATTACCAAGGGGATGAAAGATTATTGGGAATTTACAGGAATGTAGAGATGAGGTTAAAATCATATTAGCCATCATATTATTGAATGGCATAGCAGGTTTGAAGTGGCATACACCTATTCCATGTTCATATGTTTGAATAGTGTCATAAACTAGGAAGACTGTGCTAATCATTGTGTTCCACTGTTCTATAGGCCACCAAAAATATATAAATTTATAAAAAGTCAATAAGACTTTGCATTATATTTGACCCTGAGATGAACTATTGATCAAATATGTGTTATATTTCCATCTTCATAATATCACTCAGCTGCCCTGTCTCAGCTTATGTAATGTCATAACTCTTATCCATGTCCTTATTGTCTAGAGACTTAACTATTCCAATGCACGCCTGCCCAGCCTCTCACATTCTATACTTTGTAAACTTGAAGCCATGCAAAACTCTCGAACCTGTTTCCTTACTCTTACTGAGTTACACTGACCCATCTCCCTGCCTCACCTACTTTTAAATTCCTCACTTTTAAATTTCTCATCCTTGTTTTTAAATCCTTCCATGGACTTGCTCCATCCTACCTCTGTGATCTTCTCCAGTTCCACAACCCTTCAAGATCTTTGTACTCGATCCTCAAGTGTAAATTAATTTTGAAATTCAATATTTTTTACTTAATACTAAATTATTTACTGAGTGCAACATTACAGATGTCTGTTCTTTCCCTAACTAACACAATTTCCAAGAAGTCTCTCTTTAAGTTGATTGCTCATAATCAATTAAACAAATAAATCAATTCCTATGGTACTTAATCAATTTATGTCCTACATTTATGCATCCTCAATAATAAGCATACGATTAACATTGTGCATCCCTGACTTAATTGTTCCACCATGCCCCTTTGCAATGTATAGTGTGAAAATGTTTTTTTTGCAGGATCATACATTGATTATGAAATAATTTCCACCCCAATTTAAAGTCCTATTTAGAAATTAGAACTGTTCATACATGTTGTAAAGTTACCAAAAGGCAGATTACTTAAGTAATACACAGAGTACTGACCATTTAAATCCTACATAGAGGAGGATTTGAACAGAGTAGGTTGATCAGTTTGAATCTGATCAACCCAAATTGGAAAGCCAGAATCTAGTTTGAACTCTGATCAGTCTATAGCCTGACACTTACTCCTGATCATCCAATGGTATTATTGTTGTCTTGGTGATATGAAAGCAGTACCAAGTACATCATAAGGCTAAAATTAACAATTTCATCTTATGATGTAATCTTTGGATGAGACTAATAATATGATTCACAGGACAATATAAGGAAATGAGGGATAAGATTACAGCGCCATTGTCATCAAAGTGTATATTTACAGTGTTACGTATCGTCTGGTTAGCTGTTAGGGTAGCAAAATACTGCTTTATACACTGCTTTTTTTTCATTTTGTAATATTAAGTTCATTTTTCTGCCCATGTCTTACAAGTTTATTGGTTCTGTTGTGCAAAATGTTTAATACTGATTTTTTGGAACACAATAATCATTCTGTTTGTATAATAGTCATATAGCAGTTATACGATTATCTAGAATTCATTGACTAAATTCATAGTCATAGAGATGTCATACAGACCTTTCGGTCCAACTCGTACATGCTGACCAGACATTCCAAATCAATCTAGCCTCATTTGCCAGTGTTTGGCCAATATCCCTCTCAACCTTTCCCCTCATGTACCTGTCCAGGTGCCTTTTAAATGAAATAATTGTACCAGTCTCCACCACCTCGTCTGGCAGCTCATTCCATAAACACACCACCATCTGCATGTAAAGGTTGCCCCTCAGGTCCTTTTTAAATCTTTCTCTTCTCATCTTAAGTCTATGCCCTCCAGTTTTGGACTCCTCTGTCCTGGGGAAAAGACCTTGACCATTCACCCTATCCATGCCCCTCACCATTTTATAAACTTGTATAAGGTCATCCCTCAGCCTCCAATACTCCAGGGAAAATAGCCCCAGTCTATTCAGCCTCTCCCTATAGCTCAAACCCTGCAACTCTGGAAACATCTTTGTAAATCTTTTCTGAACCCTTTGTGGCATCAAATATTACATTTGTTAAATAGTAGCTCACTTTAGTAAAATAAATCAACAGGATGAGTACAAAGGCTGCACAAAGTTTCCATTGTTTCAAACATCAGCTTGCATCTAGTACATCAGACCAAAGCAAAGATGTTGGGGTGTAACTTTAATCCTGGGCAGTATGGGCTGGAAGGTGAAAGGATAATCAAACTTGTTTCAAGCAAACTGTTGAAAAACATGTTGTTTTAAACACCTAATTGGTGATAAACAATTGTAATAATCTACCAGTTAGTTGAAATCAATGACACTGGGAGGACTCAAAATGCAATTTAATGCCAATTGGGTATGTTAGAATATGAGTGGAAATGCAAGGGACCCTCTAATGGCACAGTGGATCGGGAGAGGCACGGTTCAAGTCCCACCTGCTCCAGGGGAGGTGTAATAACATCTCTAAACAGATTGATTAGAAAAATAGGTTAAACTTCTTAAAAATGAATGGAAGTGTGGTTTAATGGCCTTTAATAACCTTTTCTTCCCATTACCTTTTTCTTAGGTATTAGATTTGAAAGATGCTGTTCGGAACAAAGCAAGACACAGTAGAAGTGCTCAAATAAAGATATCCTGGACACATGACCAGGATAGATGTCATGCACTGACCAACAATTATACTAAGTGGACAATTTCAAGTGCATGACCTAAGGGTTAAAATTGTGATCAAAATGCCATTTCCAGAGGTAAGTGTGAATTAACACTAGCAGGGAAGAATTATGAGATGGAAATGTTGCATGGGTTTGCAGCAGAGAACAGATGTGCAGTTACAATCAAAATGGTGTTCATTATCTTTCACTGTGAATTAAAGCCTTATTTTATACTTTAATATTTGTCCCTATGGTATTGAAGCATACCATTGGCCTAAAGGGTAGGTAGGAATCTGTGAGCCAATGTTTGTTTTGAACTCTGCTTATAAGATTGATGTCACTTTACACTTAAAGTAACAAGTTCATACTCATAATTCAAATGTGCCACTAATTCACTAAATTGAAACAGAAACAATATTCACTGAAAGAGAAAGCACAAAAAAATACATTGACAAATGTCTTGTGAACATACAAATTACAAATTGGAGGGTTTAGGGCTAATGAGACTCCAGAGACTTGAGCGCCTAGTCTAGGCTAAGGCATTACTTAGGGAATGCTGCACTGTCAGATGTGCCATCTTTTGAATGAGATGTTCAAACAAGGTTGTTTCTCTGGTAAATAAACAATCCTATGGCATTTTACAAAGCAGAACCAAAGGAGTTCTTACCAGGGAAGAATATTTATTCCTAAAACATGAAAATCCATTACACCTCATCAAAGAAAACTGTTGAGTTGTAACTTCAATCCTGGATAATAAGGACTAATGTTTGTTTGTTTATTTGTTTGTTTTTTGAAACATGTTCGTATTATTTTACTGAATTGTCTTTTCAAGATTCAAATTGTCATTTATATCCAAGAAGTAATAAGAAATTGGAACAATTATCAGTTTAGATAGTGGAATCAAATGAGTCATAGAAAAATAGGAAATCTACCCTTCAAGCCTTTTATGCAGATCCTTTGATCCCTTATGTCCTACGAATTATGTCAAACTCCCTCTTGAAATCATGTAATGTTTTGGCCTCAATCGCTTTCTATGGCAGAGGACTCCACAGACTCCTTCTTCTCTGTATGAAGAAATATCTCCTCATCTCAACTTTAGAAGTCCCACCCCATATCCTTAAACAATGACTCCTTGTTCTGGACTACCTGGTCACAGGAACATCCTTCCTGAATTTAAACTGCCTAATCCTGTTAGAACTTTTTAGGTTTCTATGAGATCTATCACCATACCATCTCCCCCCAAGTCCCACGCCTGGCCCCACTACCCAACCCGACCTTATTCTGTGAAAGTGGGTTTTAGAATGCAACTAAATATTCAGCTGGGTGAATTGGAATATGAATCTAAATTAGAAAAAAGATTATTTGGCCATTCTCTGTTTTTTATGATTCTTTGCTGAGTGCAAATTGGCTGCCATGTTTCCTATATTACAGCAGTCATTTCACTTTAGAAGTATTTAGTTGACTGTAAAACACTTTACAGTGCTTCATGAATGAAGCTAATTTGCATTTTTACAATTTTTTTTGTATTTAATAACTGCAAGGTATCAGGCATTCAAGTTAGCTTAAGTGTACAGAGAGATGTGTCCAGACAGTGGCAGCAAACTACAGCAAAGTAATAGCAGAGAGGCTGCTGGTGACTATATTTGGTTATATCCTTACATTCTGTGTGCCACTTCAATTTGCAAATCAGGCTTTCTCCTGAACAAACATTGAAAAACTTTAGTGCAGTACTCCCCTCTTTAAACTTGCAGTTCTCCAATCTTTTAGTTTTAATGATTTACTCTAAGTTTATTATATGAACAGACATTGCTGAGGGATAAATATATAACATTGGAAACAGCAAAGCAATAAGGATAAGAACACAATATGTATTGTATTTACTTAAAGGAATATGTAGTGAATACTGTTTCATTTCTTTTAGTATTGTATGTGGGCATGCGCAAGAGCTATTAAAATGTATTTATAGCTCACATTAAATCAAGCAGGTGTCAGAGACACAGATACTAAATCTGTCATCCAATATACTAAGTACTTTAAGATAAAGGTTTGTAAAAGGCTTACAGAAACCATGAAGAATTATTTCTAAATACAAAGTCATACACACTATCAGCAATAAAGACACTTCATTTATGCAACCACATGATGATGATCAGTTTTATCAAACTCAGCATGGGGCAGCACGGTAACTCAGTGGTTAGCACTGCTGCCTCACAGCGTCAGGGACCCAGGTTCGATTCCTACCTTGGGCAACTGTCTGTGTGGAGTTTGCATGTTCTCCCCGTGACTGTGCGGGTTTCCTCCGGTTCCCTCCCACAATCCAAAGATGTGCAGGTCAGGTGAATTGGCCAAGCTAAAATTGCCCATAGTGTTAGGTGCATTATTCAGGGGTAAATAAAGGTTAGGGGAATGAGTCTGGGTGGGTTACTCTTCGGAGAGTCGGTGTGGACTTGTTGGGCAGAAGGGCCTGTTTACATTATGTAGGGAAAAACAACGACTGCAGATGCTGGAAACCAGATTCTGGATTAGTGGTGCTGGAAGAGCGCAGCATCCAAGGAGCAGCGAAATCGATGTTACGGGCAAAGGTCCTTCATCAGGAATAAAGGCAGTGAGCCTGAAGCGTGGAGAGATAAGCTAGAGGAGGGTGGGGGTGGGGAGAAAGTAGCATAGAGTACAATGGGTGAGTGGGGGAGGGGATGAAGGTGATAGGTCAGGGAGGAGAGGGTGGAGTGGATAGGTGGAAAAGGAGATAGGCAGGTAGGACAAGTCTGGACAAGTCATGAGGATAGTGCAGAGCTGGAAGTTTGGAACTAGGGTGAGGTGGGGGAAGGGGAAATGAGGAAACTGTCGAAGTCCACATTGATGCCCTGGGGTTGAAGTGTTCCAAGGCGGAAGATGAGATATTCTTCCTCCAGGCGTCTGGTGGTGAGGGAGCGGCGGTGAAGGAGGCCCAGGACCTCCATGTCCTCGGCAGAGTGGGAGGGGGAGTTGAAATGTTGGGCCACGGGGTGGTGTGGTTGATTGGTACGGGTGTCCCGGAGATGTTCCCTAAAGCGCTCTGCTAGGAGGCGCCCAGTCTCCCCAATGTAGAGGAGACCGCATCGGGAGCAACGGATACAATAAATGATATTAGTGGATGTGCAAGTAAAACTTTGATGGATGTGGAAGGCTCCTTTAGGGCCTTGGATAGAAGTGAGAGAGGATGTGTGAGCGCAGGTTTTACAGTTCCTGCGGTGGCAGGGGAAAGTGCCAGGATGGAAGGGTGGGTTGTAGGGGGGCGTGGACCTGACCAGGTAGTCACGGAGGGAACGGTCTTTGCAGAAGGCGGAAAGGGGTGGGGAGGGAAATATATCCCTGGTGGTGAGGTCTTTTTGGAGGTGGCGGAAATGTCGACGGATGATTTGGTTTATGCGAAGGTTGGTAGGGTGGAAGGTGAGCACCAGGGGCGTTCTGTCCTTGTTACGGTTGGAGGGGTGGGGTCTGAGGGCAGAGGTGCGGGATGTGGACGAGATGCATTGGAGGGCATCTTTAACCACATGGGAAGGGAAATTGCAATCTCTAAAGAAGGAGGCCATCTGGTGTGTTCTGTGGTGGAACTGGTCCTCCTGGGAGCAGATACGGCGGAAGCGGAGGAATTGGCAATACGGGATGGCATTTTTGCAAGAGGTAGGGTGGGAATCCAGGTAGCTGTGGGAGTCAGTCGGTTTGTAAAAAATGTCAGTGTCAAGTCGGTCATCATTAATGGAGATGGAGAGGTCCAGGAAGGGGAGGGAGGTGTCATTAATGGAGATGGAGAGGGCCTCCTTCTTTAGAGACCGCAATTTCCCTTCCCACGTGGTTAAAGATGCCCTCCAACGCATCTCGTCCACATCCCGCACCTCCGCCCTCAGACCCCACCCTTCCAACCGTAACAAGGACAGAACGCCCCTAGTGCTCACCTTCCACCCTACCAACCTTCGCATAAACCAAATCATCCGCCGACATTTCCGCCACCTCCAAAAAGACCCCACCACCAGGGATATATTTCCCTCCCCACCCCTTTCCGCCTTCCGCAAAGACCGTTCCCTCCATGACTACCTGGTCAGGTCCACGGCCCCTACAACCCACCCTCCCATCTTGGCACTTTCCCCTGCCACCGCAGGAACTGTAAAACCTGCGCCCACACATCCTCCCTCACCTCTATCCAAGGCCCTAAAGGAGCCTTCCAAATCCATCAAAGTTTTACTTGCACATCCACTAATATCATTTATTGTATCCGTTGCTCCCAATGCGGTCTCCTCTATATTGGGGAGACTGGGTGCCTCCTAGTCGAGCGCTTTAGGGAATATATCCGGGACACCCGCACCAATCAACCACACTGCCCCGTTGCCCAACATTTCAACTCCCCCTCCCACTCTGCCAAGGACATGGAGGTCCTGGGCCTCCTTCACTGCCGCTCCCTCACCACCAGACGCCTGGAGGAAGAGTACCTCATCTTCCGCCTCGGAACACTTCAACCCCAGGGCATCAATGTGGACTTCGACAGTTTCCTCATTTCCCCTTTGCCCACCTCACCCTAGTTCCAAACTTCCAGCTCTGCACTGTCCTCATGACTTCTCCGGACTTGTCCTACCTGCCTATCTCCTTTTCCACCTCTCCACTCCACCCTCTCCTCCCTGACCTATCACCTTCATCCCCTCCCCCACTCACCCATTGTACTCTATGCTACTTTCTCCCCACCCCCACCCTCCTCAAGCTTATCTCTCCACGCTTCAGGCTCACTGCCTTTATTCCTGATGAAGGACTTTTGCCCGTAACATCGATTTCGCTGCTCCTTGGATGCTGCCTGAACTGCTGTGCTCTTCCAGCACCACTAATCCAGAATACATTATGTAGGGAGCCTAATTATATCAACATTCTACCATCTACATAACATGATGTCATGCAGCAAATGAAATCCATTGGGAATGGGGAAGCTTTATATGTGAAGTCCTGATAACTAAAGAGACAAATCTGTGAGCAGCATGTTCATGCAGAAGTCATAGAGTCAGGGTTTTACAACATGGAAAGAGGCCCTTCAGGTGTACCATGTGCACGCTGGTCATCAAGCAACTATTTATTCTAGTACCATTTTCCAGTACTTGGCCATAGCCTTGTATGCAATGCTGCTTCAAGTGATCATCTAAATACGTCATAGATCTTGTGATAATTCCTGCTTCTACCACCTTCTCAGACAGTGAGTTCCAAATACCCATCTTCCTTTCACACCCTTTAAGCCTGCTGATCTTTATCATAAATCTACGCCTCCTGGGTATTGACACTTTTTCTAAGAGGAAATCTTTCTTCCTATCTATCTTATGTATGCCTCCCCTATAATTTTGTATAACTCAATTAGATCCCCGCTCCGCCTTCTCTGCTTTTAAAGAAAACAACCCCAGCCTATCAAGTCTCATAGCTGAAATATTCCAGCTTCGACAACATCCGGATGAACTTCCTTTGCAGGCACATCCTTCCTGCAGGAGGAAGCTCCTCTGTAATCATATTCTTCCTTATATTATGATGAACAGAACTGCACAGTACTTCAGCACTGGCCGAAGTGACATTTGTATAGGTTCAAACCCTCCCAGCTTTTGTATTTAATGTCTCGGCTAATGACGGCAAGTATCCCATATGCCTTCTTAACCATCTTATTCATCTGTCCTGTTGTCTTCAAGAATCTATAGACATGCACATCAAAGTCCCTCTGACCCTCTGTACTTCTCAGGATCCAACTATTCAACACGTACTTCCTTGCTTTCTTAGTCCTCCTGAAATGCAACACCTCACAATTTTCAGGATTAGATTCCGTTTGCGATTGTTTTGCCCATCTGACCAGTCTGTCTATATTACCTTGTAGTTTAAGGCTTTCCTCCTCACTATTTACCACACCACAAATTTTTGTATCATTTGTAAGCCTATTGATCAAACCTTTTACCTTCATGTCTAGATCATTAATGTACAATATAAACAGCAAAAGACCCAGTACTGAACCCTATAGAAAGCCATTGGACACAGGCCTCCAATCAGAAAAATAACTTTCAACCATCCTCAAACCCTCAAGTCAATAAGGAGAAAGTGAGGACTGCAGATGCTGAACCTCAAATCAATAAGCCAACTTTGAATCCGTTTTCCAAGTCACCCTGGGTTCCATGGTGCCTTGCCTTCCTTACCAGTCTCCCATGAAAAGCCTTGTCAAAATCCTTTTCAAAGTCCATGTAAACTATATCCACTGTATTACCCTCATCCACATATCTGGTCACCTTCTTAAAAACCTCTCCATGACAAAGCCATGCTGGCTATGTGGATTAATCCTTACTTTTCTAACTAGAGGTTGATTTAGTCCCTTTGAATCTTTTCCAGTATCTTACCTCCCACAGGTAACATACTCACTGGGCTTTGGTTTATCCCTGACATTCTTCGTGAATAATGATACCACATTATTCTTCCAATCCTCTGGCATCTCTCCTGTAATTGAAGCAGAATTTGAAAATTAACATCAGGGTCACTACAATCTCCTCCCTCACCTCCAGCCTTCGAAACATCTCAAAACAGCTAAAACATCCTACTTAGAGTCATAGAGATGTACAGCACAGAAACAGACCCTTCAGTCCAACTCATCCATGCCGACCAGATATCCTAACCTAATCTAGTCCCATATGCCAGCACTTAGCCCATATCCCTCTAAATCCTTCCTATTCATATACCCATCTAGATGCCTTTTAAATGTTGTAATTGTATAAGCCTCCATTACTTCCTCTGGCAGCTCATTCCATACACGCACCACCCTCTGCATCAAAACGTTGCCCCTTAAGTCTCTTTTATATCTTTCCCCTCTCACCCTAAACCTCTGCCCTCTAATTCTGGACTCCTCCACCCCAGGGAAAAGACCTTGTCTATTTCTCCTATCCATGCTCCTCACGATTTTATAAACTTCTATAAGGTCACCCCTCAGCCTCTGATGCTCCAGGGAAAACAGCCTCAACCTATTCAGCCTCACCTAATAGTTCAAATCCTTGTAAATCTTTTCTGAATCCTTTCAAGTTTCACATCATCCTTCCAACAGGAAGGAGACCAGAATTGCACGCAATATTCCAACAGTGGCCTAACCAATATCCTGTACAGCCGCAATATGATCTCCCAATTCCTATACTCAATGCTCTGACCAATAAAGGAAAGTATACCAAATGCCTTCTTCTCTATCCTATCTATCTGCAACTCTACTTTCAAGGAACTATGAACCATGGTCTCTTTATTCAGCAACACTTCCCAGGACCTTACCATTAAGTGTATAAGTCCTGCTCTGATTTGCTTTTCCAAAATGCAGCACCTTGCTGTTATCTAAATTAAACTCCATCTGCCAATCCTCAGCCCATTGGCCCATCTGATCAAGATTCTGTTGTACTCTGAGGTAATCTTCTTCACTATCCACTACACTTCCAATTTTGGTGTCATCTGCAAACTACTAACTATGTTCATATCCAAATCGTTTATATAAATGACAAAAAGTAGTGGCCTCAGCACTGACCCTTGTGGCACACCACTGGTCACATGGCTCCAGTCTGAAGAGCAACCTTCTACCATCACCCTCTGTCTCCTACCTTCGAGCCAGTTCAGTATCCAAGTGGCTGGTTGTTCCTGTATTCCATGAGATGTAACCTTGTTAATCAGTCTACCATGAGGAACCTTATCGAGTGCCTTACTGAACTCCATATAGATCACATCTATCACTCTTCCCTCATCAATCCTCTTTGTTACTTCTTCAAAAAACTTGATCGAGTTTGTAAGGCATGATTTTCCACGCACAAAGCCATGCTAACCATCCCTAATCAGTCCTTGCCTTTCCAAATACATGTATTGTCCCTCAGGATTTCCTCCACCAACTTGCCTACCACCGATGTAAGGCTTACTGGTCTGTAGTTCCCTGGCTTTTCCTTACTACCTTTCTTAAATAGTGGCACCACGTTAGCCAACCTCTAGTCTTCCAGCACCTCACCTGTGACTATCGATGATACAAATATCTCAGCAATGGGCCCAGCAATCCCCTCCCTAGCTTCCCACAGAGTTCTAGAGTACACCTGATCAGGTCCTGGGGATTTATCCACTTTTATGCATTTCAAGACACCCAGCATCTCTTTCTCTGTAATATGGACATTTTCCAAGATGTCACCTCCTGTTTTCCCACAGTCTATATTTTCCATGTTCTTCTCCACAGTAAACTCTGACGCAAAATACTTGTTTAGTACCTCCCCCATCTCCTTCAGGTCCAAACATAAGCTGCCTTGCTGATCTTTGAGGGGCCCTATTTTCTCCTTAGTTACCCTTTTGTCCTTAATATATTTATAAAAACCCTTTGGATTCTCCCTAACCCTATTTGCCAAAGCTATCGCTTGTCCCCTTTTTGCCCTTCTGATTTCTTGATTACAATTTGTTCAAGTGTATTTCTGTTCTCTTCATTGATTTCAATATCTATATTATTCTTCTCTGTTGTAAATACAGATGTGAAGTACTAATTTAAAACCTTTATCTTTCTCTTCTGGCTCCAACCATGGTTTGCCACTTATATCCCAACTGGGCCCCACTCTTCCTCTGGTTATCATTTTACCCATAGTGTATTTTTGAAAGTACTTTGAATTTTCCTTGGTTTTTCATGCCCCTTTTTCACTTTTCTAACCTTTTTTTTTAAGCAACCCTTTACACTTTCTAAACACTTACAGGGCTTCTAGTGTTCTGAGTCCTCAATATTTACCATAAGCTTCCCTTTTTTTCTCTTTTCCAATCCTGTACATTCCATGATACTGAGGATTCACTGGAATTTTTGGTCCCACTCTTCACTTTTACAAGAACACATTGGCCCTGCACTTTCACTATTTCTTTTGGAAAGCTTCCCGCTGCTGGTATATAGATTTTTAGCAAGTAGCTGCTCTGAGTTCACTTTGGTCAATCCATATTGAAACTGGCTTTTCCCCACATCAAAGCTTTTATTTTTGATCTATCTTTCTCCTTTCTTATGACTGCAAATGATACTGAGTTGTGATCACTATCTCTGAAATGCTATCCCACACACACTTCTATCACAGCCCAGCTTTGTTTCCTGCAATTAAAACTAGCACTGCCCCATCTCTTGCAGGACTTGCCACATGCTGAATTAAAAAGATCTCCTATACATTTGAAAAATTCACTCCTCTGTCATTCACATTTTGCCTATCCCACTTAATATTGAGGAAGTTGAAATCCAGTGCTATCCTTGCCCCATTATTTTACATTTCTCTAAAATTTGCCTGCATACTTATCCTATCTCTTTCTGGCGATGCATTCTCTTAAGTTGTTGTCAGGTGCCTTCATGGTTTGTTGTTTTTGGTATTGGCATCTTGGTGCTACATGCTGGCCCATAAGTGACATGGCCATTTCATTTCCTTAATTGCCATTATAGTCACTGCATTACTCTCATCCACACATATAGTCAGCTCTTCAAAAAACTCAATCAAATGTGTCAGACATGGTCTCCTCCTGACAAAGTTATGCTTACTATCCTGGGTTAATCCTTGCCTCTCCAACTGGAGATTAATTCAATCCCTTCAAACCTTTTCACTCTCTGTCAAGACTAGTGTCTCTCAAGGGCAAAAATTAATGTTTAGAACTTTCATGTCATACTTGCAAACATCCTTGAAGCTGAGTTAATGATGTCTCCTACTGGTCTTCTGGCCCTGGCTACCTCATCAAACAGAAAATCCTTGAGTATACATCTGTCTTCCATCCTGCAAATGTGTCTGCTTGGGAAGTTGCCCCTGCTTGATGAATGCCAACATACTTGGAAGATTTGCCTTTGAGATGACTGCCACATTTTGTGATTTTGTCCTTTCACAAAATGCCTATAATATGGTACATCAACAAAGATGAAAGTTGTTGAGCTTCCTTTTGTGATAGCTGTAAGACATCCATGTTTCACAGACATACAAGAACAGTCTTGCTGATAATGCAGGCCTCAAATCAGCTTAATGTTGTACATACTCATTTCATGAGCTGGCTAAAAATGATAGTTCTTTCTGTGTAGAATATTAAGTTTTGCATCATGAGGGATTTTCTGTCACTGTGGACTTAAAATGGCAGAATTTGGGATGTATTTAAAGTGATCAAGTACTCTCTGTAAAGCAAATAGAATGCCTAAATGTGATAGAATTAATAAATGCACGTAATGTCTGTTTATTAAAATAATCTCAAGATATGTACACAAATAGCCTAATAGGTAAGTACATAGCCCAACATGATACTGAACTTTCTGGACTAAAAGCTCCTCAGTGTAAGTGAATTGTCTGCTGAGTATAGAACTTTGGGATTAATCATAGGACATCGATTTAAGGTGATTGCCTTTTGTTCGTGTTCTGTCCCCCTCCCCACCCATAACCTTGCCCCCTTCTTTATCTGCAACTCCCTACCCCCACTTCCATTCTTAAAGAAGGGTTAGACCCAAAATGTCAAACTTCTCCGCTTCCTGATGTTGCCTGGCTCATTGTGCTCTTCCAGCCTCCTGTTTATCTACTTTTGTTCTTGTGCCAATCTGAGGAAGTTTTTTTATATACTGGTTATGATTGAAATTATACTGCCTAAAAGGGCAATAAATGTAGATTCAGTCATGGTTTCAGAAAAGCAACTGGAGAGAAAGACTTTGCAAAGCTATGGGGAAAGGGAAGAGGAATGGCAGTAGCTAAACTGCTTTTTCAGAGAACCAGCGCAACCTGGATTGATGAAACATCCTCATTCTGTGCTATAATTTTCTATGATTCCATTCTAGAAATATTCATCAAGGGAACAAAATGATATCTTAACAGTTCACTTTAACTTCTCATTAAGTAACAGTCTAAAGGTTTACCACCCTCTTTATTCCTAGTGTTGTTTATTCCCAATAACTAACAACACCTAAATTTGGTTTTTGGAACCATGTTGCACTAAACAGTTCAAATTATAGTAGTAGATCCTGTCAGGATTTTACATCACACTACTGAGGGTGAATTAATTAACCGATTTTATCCAGCTGTTAAAAACAAACTCAATCCCTGACACAAGGATTTGGTTTAAACAATGATTATAAGCAAACTTGGTAACTGGTTTGGACATTCTGATCATCACAGTGGCTGGTATGTTATTCTGCATACAGATTCCACAATGCTCAAGAGGCTAGCTGATGGAAAAACTAAGATTTAGCACAATAACAGGTATAACATGAAATGTGGACGCTGGGTGTCAGATCATATAGTTGTATGATCAGGGATTAATGACTATCAGACTGGTTTCCTACCAATACTGAACTCCTCAAACTCCAAATGATGTCTCCTTAGTTTTATGTTCTTTCTATAATATTTGCCCCAATTTGCAGAAGACTTTACAACTGTTGCTTAATAATTATCTTATACAAAGTTATATGTACTACTTTATAGTTGTACATACTTTATATGTTCCTATTTCTTTCAAAAAAGATCAAACTTTCAAAAAGGTTCCCTTCATATTCAAGCCCCTGGATTTTCCTATTCATCTACATTTCTCCATGTCATTTTATTGAGTCTACACTACCAATTTTTGTTCTGCTCTTCCTCACAATCTTGAACATTAACTTGTATCCTCACCACTCCGTGTGCTCCTGAAGAGTTTTTCAATCCACCATGCTATTTACTATTACCCGTGCCTTTTGTATCGGGAGAGATGAGGGCATATTTGAGATGAACATTTAAAATTTAGAGAAGTAGAATTAGCTGTGCCAGAATGGATAGGCATAGGAACACATGATATTGTACCTTGGACCTCATTTATATGAGGCAAACAAACTGTAGGCACTTGCTGAGAATCACAGCAGCAAAGATTTTGATTGGGACTGCTGCAGTGCAGTGATTACAGTGACTCCAAAGGCAATAGTGTATAGATTTATGCAGTGCCAATGATTGCTGTGCTTTTTATCTGAATTTGGATCCTTTGTGTCTGCAGCTAAAACATCATTTTGAGATTTTAAAATACACAAGTCTGTAATTTCTCCTCATAGCTGTGCAAATGATCTTTGGATTAAGCTAACACTAACCAAAAATAAGAGTTGCGATCTTATTTTTGTGTTGTCTTCTTGTTTCCTCGTTTTATTTCTTCTGGCCCTTCCTGATCTGAATCCAAACAAATGGTTTACACATTTGCAGTTTTCAGAGATGGTTGCCTAAAACTGGCAGTATAACTGGTTGTTTGAGCATAAGTATCCTGGTCAAGCAAAGAAAGGTAAATAAACATGCTGAATGTAAAATCATTTGATGGGTATCATGAAATACTAGCAACACAGTCTCATTTTAAAAGGGTTGTATTCACCTGCATCTCATCTCCACTGTGCTTATGGCCTGTGGAGCCCTGAGGCATGGTACATTGGTGAGACCAAGCAGATACTACGACAACAAATGAAGGACACGGCACAACAATCGCCAGACAGGGATGTTCCCTCCCAGTTGGGGAACACTTCAGCAGTCAAGGCCTCAGGTCTTCGGGTGACCATCCTCCAAGGCAGACTGTGGGATACACAACAACACAAAGTTGCTGAGCAGAGGCTGATAGCTAAATTCAGTACCCATGAAGATGGCCTCAACCAGGATATGACTTGAAAGAAGTTCTGGGATTTACATATTAATTAATTAAAACCTGCAACCATTCTAATTGATTAAAGACTTAACAGCAATCTAGGTTTGTTCAATGCATCACTTTAGTTGTATGACGACTTGATTTTTTACGATAAATTCAGTGTCCAATGATCCTCCCCCACTAGCTACCCGACAAAGGAGCAGCTCGCCAAAAGCTTGTACTTTGAAATAAACCTATTGGACTATAACTTGGTGTTCTGTGATTTTTAACTTATGGTCCTTGGCAGATATGCTACACTGTGCCTCCCATATCACTAAACTTTCCATTTCCTCTATGTTGCTTTTGCACTCCAATGGCCAAAAAAGCAAAGGAATACAGGTGGGGCTATCATTAGAGCAAGTGAAAAGGATCCTTTAAAGCAATCTTTAGGTTTAATTCTGAAGACTTTCTCTGTTTATCACACCATGTGCCTAACCAATACTCGGAATCTGCCCATATTATTCATGTGAAATTGAGAGCTAAATGAATGAGAATTTGTTTACACACACCCAACTTCCCACTCTATTGAGCAAAGTTTCACACCATTCCTGAGAGTGAACCTCAAGCAAGTCAATGGTTCATATTGTGACTATCACTAAATTATTCAGGTGCAAACTAAATGTTTCAGGTGCAAAATCTCAAGAATTATTGCTGAATATCTAAATCAGATTATAAACCTTGCAGAAGATCCATAATTTAAAAACAGTTGCTAAAGGGTTGAGGCTTTGCAATGTGAATACAGGAAGTTAGGTAGGAAGTTAACAAGCAGAACCTCAAAGGTAGTAATGTTTAAATTACTCTTGGTACCATGTGCTAGTGAGTATAGGAATAAGAAGATAGGGCAGGTAAATCAGTGGCTGAGCAGAACGTAGAGTGGGGAAAGATTCTGATTTTTGGATCATTGGGATCTCTTCTGTGGCAAGAAAGACCTGTGAAATTTGTCCCTTTTAAACCTGAGCTGGAGGAAGAACCAACATCCTGGTAGAGAGAGTTCATAGTTCTATTCGGGTGTCTTTAAGCTACGAGAGAAGGGGAGGGGGAGGTAGGGGGATCCTAAGTAGTCATGAAAATAGAAAGATAAATGAGGATGGTTCTGAATTTTAAAACAGCAATGTAATTAGAAATGGCATACAACAGCACGTCTGAGAATGAGGTAACTGAAGAATTATTTATTTATTTATTTCAATGCAAGGGGCATAACAGGTCACATAGATGAACTTAAGCCATGTATGGGAGCGTGGGTCTGAGACATCTTAGCTATTACAGAAACATGGCTGAGGGAGACACAGGACTGGAAGTTCAGTGTTCTGAGGTTTAGATACTACAGCAAGGATAGAAATGGAGGCAAGAGAAGAAGGAGAGTGGTGTTTATGATTAAGGAAAACATTTCTGCTGTACTTAAGATATTTCTGAAAGATCATCCAATCAAGTTATATAGGTGGAACTCAGAAATAAGAAGGGGATGATCACTTTGATAGGATAGTACTCTAGGTCCCCCAATAGTCAGTAGGAAATTGAGGAACAAATATGTAATGAAATCTCAGATATATGTAAGAATAATGGGGTTGTAATAGTTGGGGATTTTAACTTTCCAAATAGATTGGGACTGCCATAGCGTTAAGGGCTTAGATGGTGTGAATTTGCTAAATGTGTTCAAGAAACAAAATTGTTTATTAATATTAGGGAGGCAGTGGTTTAGTGGTATTATTGCTAGACTGTTAATCCAGAGAGCCAGATAATGTTCTGGGGACCCGGGTTTGAATCCCACCCTGCAGATGGCGGAACTCGAATTCAATGTAAAATGTACAAAACATGCAGCCATTAGTGATGGTGGCAAACAGTTTAAAAAATGGGCGGCATGGTGGCTCAGTGGTTAGCACTGCTGCCTCACAGCACCAGGGTCCCAGGTTCGATTCCAGCCTCAGGCGACTGTGTGGAGTTTGCACATTCTCCCCGTGTCTGCGTGAGTTTCCTCCAGGTGCTCCGGTTTCCTCCCATAGTCCAAAGCTGTGCAGGTCAGGTGAATTGGCCATGCTAAATTGCCCATAGTGTTAGGTGCATTAGTCAGAGGGAAATGGGTCTGGGTGGGTTACTGTTCGGAGGGTGGGTGCAGACTTGTTGGGCCGAAGGGCCTGTTTCCACACTATAGGGTATCTAATCTAATTGGAGAAGGAGCAAAACTTGACCTTCTCTTAGGAAGTAAGGCAGAGCAAGTGACTGAAGTGTTAATAGGGGAGCACTTTGGGACCAGTGATCATGATTCTATCAGTTTTAAAATAGTTATGGAAAAGGATAGCCCTTGTATAAATGTTGTTTGGAGTAAGGTAAATGTTGATGGGAATAGACTGTTTGCAAGTAAAGGAATGACTGGCAAGTGGGAGGCTTCCAAAAGTGAGGTAACGAGAGTTCAGAGGGATTATGTTCCTATTAGAGTGAAGGATACGGCTGGAAAGTGTAGGGAACAGTGGTTGAATAAAGGTATTGAGGTTCTGGAAATAATTAGGAGTTGTATGTTAGATATAGACAACTGATATCAAGTGAATCTCTTGAACAGTATATAGGGTGTAGGAGTATTCTTAAAAGGGAAATCAGTAGAGCAAGAGGGGATATGAGGTAGCCTTAACAGATAAGTTTAAGGATAATCCAAAGAGATTCTACAAGTATATTAAAAGCAAACGAGCAACAAGGGAGAGAATAAGGCTCCTTAAAGCTCAACAAGGTCGTCTACGTATGGAACCACAAGAGATGGGAGAGATATTAAGCGAATATTACACTTCAATTTTGCATTACAAAAAGAAATGGAGACTAGGGAACCCAGGGAAATAAACATTCATATCATGAAAACAGTCCACATTACAGAAGAGGAGGTGCTGGAGGTCTTAAAAAACATCAAAGTGGATAAATCCTAAGACCTAATCAGTCTCAGGACACTCAGGGAAGTTAGGGAAGAAATTGCAAGACCCCTAGCAGAGTTATTTGTATCATTGACAGCCACGGGTGAGGTGCTGGAGGATTGGAATGTGGCTAATGTTGTACCTTTATTTAGGGAAGACTGTAAGGAGAAATCTAAACTGTGAGCCTGATACTGTTGATGGGTGAGTTATTGGAAGGGATTCTGAGAAATAGGATTTACATGCATTTGGAGAGGCAAGGACTGATTAGGAATAGTCATCATGGCTTTGTGCGAGGGAAATCATGTCTCACAAACATAATTGAGTTTTTTTGAGGATGTAATCAAAACGATTGTGGAGGACAGAGTGGTAAACATCATCTCCGTGGACTTTCGGAAAACCTTTGTCAAGGTTCCACATGGTAGACTAATTAGCAAGATTAGATCACATGGGATTCAGGGAGAGTTTGCCAATTGGGTACAAATTGGCTTGAAACTAGGAGACAGAGGCTGGTGGTGGAGGGTTTGTTTTTGGACTGGAGGAACGTGCCCAGCAGTGTTCCATAGGGATCAGTGCTTGTTCTACTTTTGTTTGTCATTTATATAGACGAGTTGTATGAGAATTAAGGACAGCTGGTTCGTAAGTTTACAGATTACACCAAAAGTGATGGTACAGTTGACAGTGAAGAAGGTTATCTAAGATTACAACAGGATCTTGATCTATTTAGCCAGTGGGCTGAAGAGTGGCAGATGGAGGTTAATTTGGATAAATGCGAGGTGTTGCATTTTGGGTAAAACAACAAGGACAGGACTTATACTGTTAATGATAGGGCCCTGCATACTGTTGTGGAACAGAGAGACCTCGGGTATCAGGTACATACTGTAGTTCCTTGAAAGTTGCATCACGGATAGCCAGGGTGGTTAAGAAGGCATTTAGCACATTTATCTTCATTGCTCAGACCACTAAGTATAGGAGTTGAGACATCATGTTGAGGTTGTACAGGCCACTTTTGGAGTACCATATACAGTTATTGTCAGAGAATTTAGCCCAATTAATCAGAAATCACAAACACACAGATCGGACTGAGAACTGACAAGGATTTATTTAACAAGCATTGATATCGTGGAAGAGACTTGACCCCGCTGAAACAGTTACTGACAAGCTGTTCAGAAGGAACCACAGCTTCTCCCTGAATAGTGGGAGTTTTATACCCTTACAACAATGAAGAGTGAGTTATGAGGCAATGGTGTGAGTTGTACAACAAAGAGAAATAAGGTTCATTCATTGAAAAGATTCAAGTGTCCGGTGTCTGACAATGAGTTTCTTAATTGACTCAGGAGATTCCGATCCTTGACTGGAGTAGGTATTAGTGGGTTTCATCCTGGTATCAATGTGTTCTTATTGTTGAGGGGGCAAGCGAAGTACCTTTGGTGCCTCCTTCTCTGGGTACCCTTTGTGAAGGCTTGACTCCTCGTGGGAACAACTGTACCCTAAGGGCATCAGAGGTGGCTGGGCTATTGTGGAATAGGAGGCTCATTATCAGTTAGTCTGAAGAAGTATATTCTCTTGGTCTGGAGCTGGCTGAGTCATGTCCAGAGGTATGTGTGAGGTCTGGGGCAGCTGGTTTGGCCAATTTGAGGCATTGTGGGTAGGCTTAGCGGCTAAGTGCAGACATTTTGTGTTGTCTGTTTTGTGGACAGGTGATGGGG
The DNA here is from genome assembly GCF_037043375.1 of Chiloscyllium plagiosum. Classification (NCBI taxonomy): domain Eukaryota; kingdom Metazoa; phylum Chordata; class Chondrichthyes; order Orectolobiformes; family Hemiscylliidae; genus Chiloscyllium; species Chiloscyllium plagiosum. The sequence continues at coordinate 45,077,530 of NW_028270158.1, read as the reverse complement.
AGGCTGGGACCCGTATTTTCTCCCACAGGAAAGATACCAGTGTTAACTTGGGAACAAATAAGGGAGAAGCAGAAGAGTACTGTCATGGATTGAAATTGGGAAAATGAATTTGGGAGCAGTGGGAAATGGTCAGGGCTCATTTGAGATGAAGAAGAAGGCCATTGTAAATTGAGAAACAGGGAACACACTTTTGTTCTAGAGGAATGGAGAAAGTTAACCATTTTAAGTAGAAAGCACTGGTGTGTTCTAATGGGACTGCCAAAAGAAGATTTGTGAACTGGAATGCGTGGTTGGGAAGACAGTGCCAGTATAAACTAAGTGAGAAGTTTAATATTTGAACTAGAAATAGGATTAATTATGAACAGTGTGACAATCTAATTTTGCAAGAAAGTGCTAATAAATATTTACAGCAACCCATAATGTCCCTCTAGAAATAAGGAAAACAACAACTATTTTAGCCACAAACTACTGTTCTAGTAATCCTGGTAATAATTCAACTCTGTTCGTCAGCCACATTCTGTAAGTTGAACCAACAAAATCCCGTAATTATGTTGGACATTTCTGTTTGCAATTATGCTAATTTTGAGTAGTGTCAAATGACATTTGGGTTCAACCATCAAATGTTGCTAATACTATGGAATTTCAGGAATAAACTCGAAAACAGTGAAGAAGGCATTTGGTATGCTTCCCTTAATTGGTCAGAGCATTGAGTATTGGAGTTGGAAGGTCATGTTGCAGCTGTGCAGGACATTGGTTAGGCCACTTTTGTTGAAAGGGTTAAGAAAGATTTACAAGGATGTTGTCAGGTTTGGAGAGCTTAAGCTATAGGGAGAGGCTGAGTGGGCTGGGGCTGCTTTCCCTAGAGCATAGGAGGCTGAGGGGTGACCTTATAGAGATTTATAAAATCATGAGGGGCCTGGATAGGGTAAGTAGACAAGGTCTTTTCCCTATAATGTGGGGGATTCCAGACTAGAGGGTATAGGTTTAGGGTAAGAGTGGAAAGATAGAAAAGACACCTAAGGGGCAATTTTTTCACACAGAGGGTGATGTATGTCTGGAATGAGCTGCCAGAGGAAGTGGTGGAGGGCAGTACAAATACTACATTTAAAAGGCATCTCGATGGGTATATGAATAGAAAGATTTAGAGGGATATGGGCCAAGTGCTGGCAAATAGGACTAGATTGGATTGGGATATCTGGTTGGCATGGACAAGTTGGACAGAAGGGTCTGTTTCTATGCTGTATATCTCTATGACTCTATAAAAGCCTAAGTGATGATCTTACCTGCTTCAGAGTGGTGCTATATTACCATAACAAGGTAATCACTGTGTCACAAACTAAGGTGTGTGATAAGAATGCGGCACGGTGGCACAGTGGTTAGCACTGCTGCCTCACAGCGCCAGACACCCGGGTTCAATTCCCGCCTTAGGCGACTGACTGTGTGGAGTTTGCATGTTCTCCCCGTGTCTGCGTGGGTTTCCTCCGGGTGCTCCGGTTTCCTCCCACAGTCCAAAGATGTGCAGGTCAGGTGAATTGGCCATGCTAAATTGCCTGTAGTGTTAGGTAAGGGGTAAATGTAGGGGTATGGGTGGGTTGCGCTTCGGCGGGTCGGTGTGGACTTGTTGGGCCGAAGGGCCTGTTTCCACACTGTAAGTAATCTAAATCTAATTCAATGCACTTTTTCTGGGATGAACAGGAACCAATTAGGCTCACCATTCCTTCTCATCTTCAACCCTAACTCATCCTCCTTCCTCATTTTTGGTAGAATCACAAGATCAGTTTGTAGGATAAATTCTAGATATTTTTCATCAACCTGTTCAGATGTGTTTTAACATGATGTGTTGAACCTGGTCACCACAAGAGCTCCAAGAACAAGTTGTAAACTACTTATCATCATGTCATCAACATACTCTGGCTAAGTAGGGGGTGTGGTTGTTATGCCTAGAATTGAGTAGACCATTGGTGCCAGAGACATGCAACTGGAAACCACCTGCTGTGGCCGCTCAGATTAAACTGAATCAATGATTGTAAGACGCCAATTGCAAAGCCCTGTTAATTTAGCATATTCACTAATGTAGTCTCCTGTCTGAGTGCAAAATAAATCGAACGGGAAACGGATAAGAGGGAAACTTCCAACTCGAGGATACTATTCTGTCAGACAACGGATGCCAGTATTTGCAAACTAGCAGTTTGGGTTGCATTGATTGAAAGGGGCTCGTAAGTTATCTACTCCGAATCATCTTTAGTTGACAAAGCATACATGTGAATATTCTTGTCTGGAATTAAATGACGGCAATTATATACGTTAAAGGGAAGTACGAAGAGCTCGTGCAATTGTGTGGGACGTAAATATAGAGGCACAGCGAATGCTGGAGCCCGTCAAGTCTGATCAATTTGGTTTTCATGTTCACTTACATGGCCGTTATGGTCAAGGCTGGGTTAAGCTGAGCTATGTATTGACCAGAAGACTGGATCGTTCCCGGGAATCCTATTCGGCAATGTGACATTGGATAGGTTCTCCCAGGCTGGAATTTCCTTCCAAAGCAGAAAGAAAAGCCAGCAGAGAGGCAAGCTACCTAATCAGAAGATAACCCTGATGCAAGACCTAAAAAAAGAAGCAGCGTTCGCACAGCTTGGGATAAACGTGTACGTTGCATCATATAAAAAAGTCCTGCTGAAACAGGGATGTCATCAACCAGATTAGAGAGAGACAGCAGATCCTGGCTCCTCTCTCTCTCTCTCTCTCTCCAATCTGTCGAGAAAATTGCGAGAGATTCGAAAGTCTTGTAGTTGCATCATCGTGCCTTAGATTTAGCACTAAATGTACCCATTCGTTGTTTTGCCTATGCCAACATTTTCAAAGAGTTGCAAATTTCCTGCATTGGCATTTTGCAGACTCTGTACTTAACGACCTTTTTTTAATGTAGTGAAAACTAAATTTGCATTTATATTTCTTTCTTGATCTCTCGAGATACCAAACTGCAGCAAAGAAACAGTTGCACTCATGTAACACTTTTCACAACTATTATAGTCTCTACGTGCTTTACAGCCAATGAATGAACTATTAAAGTATAGTCACAATTGTAGAGATTTTCTGATCACCCTGTTTAGAGATGATCTGACACAACTCTGGAGCAGGTCTCCTGGTTCAGAAGTATGGATGCTAACATTGTGTCACAGGAGCCCCTGGTCACATTTGTAATCTTGGAGCTGGAGTGGCAGGCTGGGTAGTTTTCCTGTCACTCGGGAAACTATGTTCAAGCACCATTGCAGGACTTCTTGGCTGTGAAAGAAACCAGTCAGTGGTATAGGCACGCCAGCATACATCGGTCCTGGTCTCAGCCTAGATAAATGGAGAGAAGGTTGGCAACTGGAAGGCTGTAAAATCACACCACGTCCAGAAGTAATGTTTGATGTGGAGGTGATCAATATACTCCATAGAGTGCCAATTAAGAAAAATTTGCAATACTGCGTAGGGTTCTAGGACTAATTAGACAATACCCTTATAAGAGTCAAGATTAGAGTGGTGCTGGAAAAGCATAGCAGGTCAGACAGCATCCGAGGAGCAGGAAAATTGACGTTTCGGGCAAAAGCCCTTCATCAGGAATACTTTTATAATGCATGCACAAACCAATTGTCCAAATTGACTCACTTTTTATTAGAGTTTATTGAGGAAATAAGAAGACAAATAAAGGGGACGCAGCAGATGTGGCATACCGTTCTTAGATTTCCAAAAGACATTTGATAAGATGGCTCATCAAATGTTACTACATAAAATAAGAATGCATGGTGTAAGGGGTAACATATTAGCATGAAGAAAGTTTTAGTTAGCTAATGGGGACGTTGAGTAGAAATAAATGTTTTTTTTCAGGTTAGTAAGCTGTAAATAGTGCAGTGTTACAAGGATCAGTGCTTGTACATCAACTATTTACAATCTATATCAGTGACTTGAATGGGAAGATTAAATGAATGAAAGCTATGTCTTTTGCTGAAGATACCGAGGTAAGTAATAAATTACGTTGTTCAGAGGAGGTGAAGAATCAATGCTTCATGTCCCACGATACTATGCCAGTCATGATGCAAATATTTTATTTCACTATTCTTTTCATTGAGCTCCAGGCACATTGAATAAAATGTTATTAGAATTATATTTTATGTCATTGCATTTTATAAGTTTACCTGTTTTTTTAAGTAATAAGCTGGAATAATTTATTTCAATAAGTCAGAATGGACTGAGGAGAGCCAGGAAGGGGCACGAAACAGGCTTGGCAAGAAGGATTGGGGAGAACCCAAAGGCATTTCACTCGTATGTGAGGAATAAGAGAATGATCAGGGAGAAGGTAGGGCCGATAAGGGATAGTGGAGGGAACTTGTGCATGGAGTCTGAGCAGATAGGGGAAGCCCTAAATTAGTTTTTGCTTCGGTTTTCATCAAGGAAAGAGCACTTGTTGTAAATGAAAACTTAGAGGAGCTGGGATACAGTCTTGACCAGATCAAGATTGATGAAATTGATGTGCTAGAAATTTTGGAAAGTATTAAGACTGATAAGTCCCCAGAGCCAGACCAGATTAATCCTAGGCTGCTCCGGGAAGTGAGAAAGAAGGTTGCTAAGCCACTGGTGAGGATATTTGCCTCCTCCCTCTCCACAAGAGTCATACCTGAGGATTGGAAGGAGGTAAATGTTGTTCCTTTTTTCAAGAAGGGTAATAGAGAAATCCCTGGCAATTACAGACCGGTCAGTCCCACATCTGTGGTCAGCAAAGTTTTGGAAAGACTTCTGAGGGATAGGATTTATGACTATTTGGCAAAGCATAGTGTGCTTAAAGGCAGTCAGCATGGCTTTGTGAGGGGCAGATCATGCCTCACAAATCTTATTGAGTTCTTTGAGGAGGTGCCAAGACAGGTCAATGAAGGTCGAGCAGTGGATGTGGTGTATGTGGACTTCAGAAAGGCATTTGATAAGGTTCCCCATGGTAGGCTCATTCATAAAGTCAGAAAGTATGGGATACAGGGAGATTTGGCTATCTGGATTCAGAATTGGCTGGCTGACAGAAGGCAGAGAGTGGTTGTAGATGGAAAGTATTCTGCCTGGAGGTCAGTGTTGAGTGGGGTCCCGCAGGGCTCTGTTCTTGGGCCTGTGCTCTTTGTAGTTTTTGAGGAGGTTGATGGGTGGGTTAGTAAATTTGCAGATGACACAAAGGTTGGAGGTGTCGTTGATCGTATAGAGGGCTACTGCGACATAGACAGGATGCAGAGCTGGGCTGAGAAATGGGAGATGGTGTTCAACCTGGATAAATGCGAGGTGATGCATTTTGGAAGGTCGAACTCGAATGCTGAATATAGGATTAAAGACAGGATTCTTGGCAGTGTGGAGGAACAGAGGGATCTGGGTGTGAAAGTACATAGATCCCTCAAAGTTGCCACCCAAGTAGATAAGGTTGTTAAGAAAGCAAATGGTGTTTTGGCTTTCATTAACAGGGGTATCGAGTTTAAGAGCTGAGAAGTTTTGCTGCAGCTCTACAAGTTCCTGGTGAGACCTCACTTGGAATATTGTGTCCAGTTCTGGTCGTCCTACTATAGGAAAGATACAGAGGCTTTGGAGAGGGTGCAAAGAAGGTTTACCAGGATGCTGCCTGGACTGGAGAGCTTGCCTTATGAAGAAAGGTTGAATAAGCTTGGACTTTTCTCTCTGGAGCGAAGAAGGAAGAGAGGAGACCTGATCGAGGTGTACAAAATAATGAGTGGTAAAGATAAAGTCAATAGCCAGAGACTTTTCCCCAGGGCGGGATTGACTGGTACAAGGAGTCATAGTTTGAAGATATTAGGAGGAAGGTATAAAGGAGATGTCAGAGGTAGGTTCTTTACGCAGAGAGTTGTGGTGATGGAAGCAGAGTCATTGGGGACATTTAAGTGACAGTTAGACATGCACATGGATAGCAGTGAGTTGAGGGGTGCGTAGGTTAAGTTACTATATTTTACATTAGGATTAAACCTCAGCACATCTTGGGCCATACTATTTTATATTTTTCTATGTTCTAAATCATTCCAACCTATGGTTGACAGCTTCATTCAATCAAGATCATAATGGTAGCGAACATTTGAAATCCAAGACGGTGGTCAGTACCACATAGCTTCTGATGTTACTTGACAACAATTTTCCTGACTTCTAGTTTTTTTGTTTAAGTTTTTTCAGTCGTAGAATATGACTGTCTCTAGTGGGTCAGCATTTATTCCCAGCACTAGTTGGTCTTGAAAAGGTGACAGTGAGGTGCTTTCTTGAACCACTGCAATCCATTTTATACAGCCATCTGTGCAATGCTGTCAGAGAGTTCCAAGATTTTAACCCAGGGTCCCTGAAGGAATGGCGAGATATTTCCATGTCAGGATGGTGAGTGGCGAGGAGGAGAATTTGCAGGTGATGGTGATTGTGTATCTACTACCTTTTTGTGTGGTAGGTTATGGGTTTGGAAGGTGCTGCCTAAGGAGCCTTGGAGAAGTTCTGAGGATGTGGTACCAATCAAGCAAGCTGCTTTATCTTGGATGGTCTCAATGTTCTTGAAAGTTGTTGGTGCTGCAATCATCCAGGCAAGTGGCAAACATTCCATAACAGTCCTGACTTGTGTCTTGTATATGGTGGACAGACATTAGGGAGTCAGGAGGCAAGTTACTCACTGCAAGATTCTTAACCTCTGAACTGCTATTGTAGCCACAAAATATATATCTAATTCAGTTTCAGGTCAACCGTAACCCCCCAGAATGTTGATAGTAGGGAATTCAGTGATGGTAATGCCATTTGAATGTCAAAGTGCGATGGTTACATTCTCTCTTGTTGGGAAATGGACATTGCATGGCACTTTTCAGTTACTTGTCACTTGTCAGACCAAGCCAGGATTCATCCAGATCTTGCTGCACTCAGACATGAATTGTTTCAGTATCTGAGGAATTGCAAATGGTGCTGAACATTGTACAATCATGAGCATACATTCCCATTTCAAACCTTATGATGGAGGCAAGATCATTGAAGCAGCTGAAGATGGTTGGGCCTAGGCCACTACCCTAACTAACTCCTGCAGTGATGTCCTTGAACTGAGATGACAGACTTCCAACAACCACACTAGTATGACCCTAACCAGTGAAGAGTTTTTTGCCCCTAATTTTCATCAGCTCTAACTTTGCTGTGCTTCTGTCAAATGATTTCAAAAGTAGTCACTCTCACCTCATCCCACACCCTGGAATTCTTACAAATATAAGGAGCAGGAGTAAGTCATGTGGCCCTTCAAGCCTGCTCAGCCATTCAATATGATCACAGCTAATCTTCCGACTCAGAATGCTGCTCCTGCTTGCTCCTGATTCCCTTTGATCTCTTTAACCCTAAGAACTACATCTAACTCTTTCATGAAAATATTCAATGTTTTGACCTCAACCATTTTCCAAGGAAGAGAGTTCCACAGGCCTAAAGCCCTCTGGGTGAAGTAACCTCTCCTCTTCCCAATCCTGAATGGCCTACCTCTTACGATATGACCCCAGATTTTGTACACCTTGGCCATCATTCCTGCATTTACTCTGTCTAGTCCTGTTAGAATTTTATAGGTTTCTATGAGAAACATTCTTCTCAATTCCAGTGAATATAGTCCTAACTGATCCAGACCATCTTCATACATCAGTCCTGTCATCCCAGAAATCAGTCTGTTAAGCCTTTGTTGCACTCCCTCTTTAACCAGAACATCCTTCCTCTGTTAAGGAGGCCAAAATGCATTCCTGGAATTTTTCCTGTGTTTAAACCAAGACTGGAATGAGATTAGGAGATTAGTGGTCCTGTCAAAGCCCAAACTGAGTATCAAAGAGCAAGTTACTGCTAAACTAGTGCTATTTGATAGCACTATTGATGACACCTTCCATTACTTGACTGATGCTCAAGATTAGACTGATAGGACAGTAATTGAGTTTATCCTTTTTTTGTGTACAAGACATATCTGGACCACTCTCCAGACAGTCAGGGAGATGCCAGCCTGATTGGAAAAGCTTGACTGGAGGTTTGACAAGTTCTGGAGCACACATCTTCAGTAATATTGCCAGTCTGGTGTCAGGGCCCATTTGCAGTATCCAGTTCCTCCAGTTTCTTTACTGATAACATAATATTGTTAGCTGGAGACTGGCATCTGTAATAATAGGACCTCCAAAGGAGACTGAAATGGATCATGCACTTGGTACTTCTGGCTGAAGATTGTTGCAGATGCTTCAGCCTTATTTTTTGCACTGATGTGTTGGGCTCTCTCCCCCCACCCCCTTCAAGAGTGCCATATTTGCAGAGCCTCCTTCTCTGTGAGTTGTTTAACTGTGCACCCCCATTCACAACTGAGTGTGACAGGACTTCAGACTGTAGTTGGCTTATTTGTGGATGACACAAAACTAGGAGGGATTGTGTGTTATGATGCAGAGAGGCTTGAATGGGATTTGGACAGGCTGAATGAGTGGACAAGAACATAATTGTTGGGAGTATAATGTGAATAAGTGTGAAGTTATCCACTTTTGTACAAGGAATGGAGGTGTCAAAGGAAGATTACACTTTCCATAGAGGGAGTTCAGCTGAGGTTCACCTAAAGCATTCCTGGTATGGTGGAACTGTCCTATGAGGAAAGATTGAAGACACTAGCCCTGTATACCCTGCACATCACAGAATGATAAATCACCAATTGTGTCACTGCCAGTCTTTAATGAAATACAGAGTGACATATCCCAGACAGGTATCTCTCACAGGATGCTTTGTTTTCTACATTATAACAGTAACTACAGTTCAGATGTGCTTCATTGCTGCAATGCGCTTGGGGCGGGCATCTTGAGGACTATAGAAGGCGCTATAGACATTTCAGATTTTTTTCAACCATAGGATGAGATGTCACCATTTTTAAAACAAATAAATATGGAATCCGTAGTTAGAAGACTAGCCATCTTTCTTCTTATCTGCCTGTAGTTTGAATATACCTTACTTTCAGAAATCATCACGTCCCTAACTGTTTCTTGGGTTGTATATATGGGCACTGAATCGGTTTCAACGACAACAACCCACAGGACAGGCATGCAAGATGAGCGTTTTTAGGAATTTTAGTCCAACTCTTTTACATTTAGTACCATTAGTCATGTTGAGATAACATATCCATATGCGAATATTTTGTTGAATCAATTTAAATGCTAATATCAGGTCTTGGGAGCAGTGTTATTAAATTCCCGGTATCTCGCCAGCTGCCCAAACCATATATAGATTCACACAGGCAGTCTAAATGGAGACGGCGTGCATCTGAAATTTTATTGTGGGAGTTTTGTGAAAACGATCCGGCGGAATGAATATCACGTTTATTGAAGGGAGTTTTGAAGATGTTTATTTTATTTTTTGCTGAGCTTTGTTTTCGCAAATATTTTGTTGCTGTTGTTAGCACCTTAAAAGGAACTGTCAACCGCTCCATGAATTATAGGCATGTCCTAAATTTGTCAATGAAGCGAGCGATCAGGTCTCATACTAAACTGATCCCCTGTGCGCCAACTGACCGATCTGAGTTCTTTAGGAACCAAATATTGGGGGAGGAAAGCGGTGCACCAAGTTTGTTAAAAAGTGTAGAATTAGACCTCGGTTTCCTACCATCTGATAGCAATGATAGTAACCCATCCTCTGGTCGTGTCATCTCAATTTAAAAACTTGTTACTTCCAGTAACTTGTATCTTGTTACCATCGGCCTCCTCAGTTTTCTGTTAGTTGAAGCAAATCTGATCAAATAAAAGTCAGCCCGGCCGGTGTCACGCAATGCTCGTTATTGCATACCAAGGCAATCCTCCCTTCACCCAGATATAAATAGAATGAGTTTGATCAAGCAAATTTGATAACGGTCTTCAGCTCCACCCACCTGGCACAACAAAATTTACAGGATTTACCCCGCAATCCGTGTGTGCCAGTTTGGAAAGTGCAACAAGGCGTATTAAGAGTCGAGAATATTAGTTAACTGATTACATGAAGGCACTAACCTTTGCAGGGGATGATTAGTTAGTTTATCTCGAATTAATGTCATCTAGTGCACTGGACTCTCGGACAGCTGCCGACCTTTCGTCTGAACGTATATTGGTGGTGTTAACACATGCCGACTGACCGACACAGTCTGATATAATGAACGGAGTGCATTTTCATGTCAACTTTCTGCAGGTTTTAGATGCATATAAATTATATATTGGAAAGTCAGCTATTGCCAGTCTTTTAACTTCGTGCATCTTTGTAACGTGCAGCGTAATTCTGGAACAACGCAGACAATGAAAACTATGGATTTCCCCACACACTGCTTTATGCCAAACTCCTGAGCTCCAGCCCGGGCACGCACTCCACTTCTACAAAGCCCGCCGTTTCGACAATTCCATTCCTAAACTAAATACATACTGGGCAGCAAGTGGAACAGGCAGTTGCTTCGCGCACCCTATGTTTTATCTCGGGTATTCAGTAAAAATAAATTAACAATAAATAACATGAACCGTTTGCATGGAATTATTTTTTTCTCTGCGAGCTCCCTAACGGACAAATGTTGGGTCTGTTTGCTACAGTATCCACTATTCAAGGGAATGCGGCAATTAAAGATTTGAAAATCTTCTGCAACTTTTAATCGACTCTAAGTGTATTTTTAAGACTATGGATTTAGGGCTTAAGTTTCATGGCCTCTAATTATCTGCTACAATTTGTTAATGCGTTCGTGATTCTAATAATCAGCTTAATGATTTTGCAACATGTACTTCATGGTTTACAGCAATGTGTTTTTTCAACCCTCCCTACAAAACCTGACCTCTCGATGACTGTGATAGCGCCGGCAGCCCAAATTCTCCTTGTACGGGCTAACTTCAGACCACAAAGCGACTGCAATAATTATCACTTATGTGAAAGCTTGGACGGACGCTATATGGTTTCAGGATCCCAGCTGTGATTACACGGATTTAACTGGCTCCGCACATTCTTGCACTATTTCAGACTGTCCCTGAATTAAATGCTTTCAGCCACCTGATCAAATTGCGTGCTTCTCTTCCGTATTGATCAAAACACATACTGTACTGTGATTTGTGTTTGCACATTAATCCTCCATTAAACCGATCATAGAATGTTAAGTAATTAATAAGTAAAGTACTCCTTTAATGATGTGATTTTTTCCCAATTGCCAAATCAACATCTCCCAGAAAGTGAACAATTAAAACTGTGGAACTTGTGTTGTCAGAAACTTAAAAGATATGTCAAATGTTATATTTCATAATGTATCCTTTCAGATTTTTTTCTCTTTTCTCTTTTTTTACTCTAATCCTTCTAATCTTCTGCCTAAACTTCATATTGTACCTGATTTGACATTGAATACACTCAAATTCATCCTCCTAGGCCATTCCTCTTCTTAGTCCTGAACCTTTAAATCGTAATTGATTGAGGAGATACCTTGTCCTGTTTCACCAAGGACTCAGATGTCTTGTTGCCATCGTTGCACAATTATAAACACGTCCTCCTGATGGTTTTGTGGAAAACTAATCTTAAATCCAATAAACAGGGAACATCTGAAATGTCTACTTTAATAATATATGACCCTTTGATGCACATAAAAGTAAGTTTCATGAGTGGCAGCATCTGTGGAGAGAAAACAGAGTTAATATCATCGGTCCAGTGTCTTTCTTTTACAATCAGATCTGAATGGGTTGGAACACTTGAGTCAAGAACTCTTGCTGCAATAGCATCGGGCTTTGGTGAGACCCCCATTGGGTATTATATATAGGTTCTGGTTCCTCCTTTAAAGAAGGATATTCTTGCCGTAGAGATGTTGAACAAAAGTTACCTTGATTGATTGCTGGAGTCAGCAGTGTGACCTAAGAGGGAAGAGCAGTAGAAATGTTCTATTTTGATGATGGACTTGTGAAATATAGTTACTGCTGTAATGTAAGATCAGTAGCAGCAGGTAATTTGCTCACCCAATATTCTCATGCGTATCAATGTAGTATTGATAAGATTTTTGTGTGGTGATGTTTATTGAGGAATAAATATTGGTCAGGACATGGGATAAATTTCCCTGCTCTTCCTTGATACAGTGCCATCTGCCTGAGAGGACAGATCAGGCCTCATTTTAGCATCTCATCTGAAAGATTGCACCTCACTACTGCTCTGGAGTGTCAGGCTGATATTTATGATCGAGACCAGAGTAGGACTTGAACCTTTGTTTTCTGAGTCAGGTGAGTCAATGACTGACATGCCAAGGGATTGGGTAAGCAAGTAGAGTTGAGAATGATGAACTATGATCTAATTAAATAACATGGCAGGCTTCTGGCCATATGGCTAAGTCCTGCTTGTGTTTCTTATGTTCTTATGAAAGGCCTCTGGAAGAAGTTTTTCTGCAATTGGGAAGTGGTGATTATGCAGTTACTTAGCAAGGACATTGTCACTAATTGAGAAGAAGCTTCTGTTTTTTGAAATTTTATTCCTTATTTTAAGGAATGCTTTGGAGCTGGTACAGAGGAGGTGCACTAATTTGATTTCTGGAATTAACAGATTATGATGGAAAATTGGACATGTTTGGCTGGTTTTCGCTGGAGTTTAGAAGAGTGAGGAGTGACCTGATTGAAGTTATAGGGTACAGAATGGCCTTGACAAGGTGGACATGAAAATGATGTTTGCTGTTGTGGATAAGTCAAGAACTAAAAGGTATTGTTTTAAATTTAAGCTTATCCCTTTTAAAACAGAGACAAGAATATTCCCTCTGAGGGTTGTGTGACTTTGGAACTATGCTTCAGAAAGTGGTACAAGCAGAATCGTTAAAACTTTCAGTTGTGGCAGTACATACATTTCTGTTTGGCAAGGGAATGAAAAGTTATTAGGAATAAATGGAAATGTGAAATTTGAAATACAAACAGATTAACCATCATCTACTTCTGCTGACAATTCATATGCTTGTTTGTATGCCACGGAATACTAGAATTTGACCAGTCTCCTTTCTTTAAGAATATATTACTCTGTTAAGACCAAGAGTATTGGAATAGACACACGGCACTGGCACATGGATCTGTTTCTGTTGAGGGATAGCAACTTTGTACAGCACATTATAAGGGAGTTCAGGGCTTTTTGGGACATCAATTGGGGTGCAGCCAGTAATCCCTCAGTGATTTGAGAGACCACTAAGGCGTATTTAAGGTGTCTGATTATTTCATACTCAACCATGAGAAAGAGGCAGAGAGGGCAGCAGCAGCAGATGTTTGAGGCCTGGCTGAAGGCAGCTGAGTCAGCATATTATAACAGAGCTTCTGTGGTTAACTTACAACGGGTCACGACTCTCCGCGCTGCTCTGGACTCAGTGCTTACACAAGCGGCAAAGAGAAGGGTCTTCTTTGCAAAGCAAAGGCTGTTTGAATATGGGGTTAAGCCTGGCTTACCTGGCTAGGAAGAAAAGTGCACCGCAGTCCATTGTGTCTATTAGGGAGAGAACTGGCAACATTACTGGTGAGCTGAAAAAGATTAATGCCAGATTTTGGGAATTCTATGCAGAGTTATACCAGTCGGAGGGCTGTGGGGATAGAGCAGTGAAAATGGAATCCTTTTTGAAAACCTGGACCTCCCCAGTATAAACGCAAATCAGGCCTCCCTTTTCAATGCACCTCTGACAATACAGGAGGCGCAAGAGGCGGGAAGGCAGCACCAAGGTGGCAAGATACCTAGTCCAGAGAGGTTGCTGAGTACGTTTTACAAGGAGTTTATACACATGTTAGCTGAATCACTTCTGGAGATGTATAGTCATTTGTATAGCCAGGACTGCCTTCGACCCTCTCTTAGGGAGGCCAATCTCTCCCTTATTTTAAAGAAAGGGAAAGACCCAGAGCCGCCCTGTTGTCATACATGGGTGTCTGGATGTGTAAAGCCTTGAGGTCAATGTGGTTTGATGTTGAGGCCTCACAGGCGAGATGTCCCCTCATCTCATTATTGAATGTAGACTTCAAAATTTTATCAAAGGTGCTGGCTCTGAGATTGGAAAAGGTATTGCCCGTTATTATCAAAGAGGACCAGACTGGTTTTATCAAGGTCCGCAGCTCTTCCAATAATATCAGGAAGGTATTGAAGAGAGTGCAAGTATATCAGCAGAGATTGATACCAGGATTAGTGGTCTCCCTGAATGCAGAAAAGGCTTTTGATCGGGTGGAATGGCTGTATGTCTTTGATGTTCCAGATCGCCAGGTGGGTGGCAGTGTTATATAGTGTTATATAGTGTTATAAGGTGGCGGTTATCACACATGGTGTCAAATCGAGCAATTTTCGTGTTCGACGGGGTGTCCTCTCTCGCCACTGCTATTTACCTTGGTAATTGAGCCGTTGATGGAGGCCATCTGAAAGGACCCTGAAATAGAAGCACCCAACGTGGGAATTGGGGAACACAAAATTACTCTTTATGCAGATGACGTCCTTCTGTTTCTGGCTAACCTTGAAAAGTCCATGCCCCAGCTAATACAAAAAATTAAATTATTCGGCAGTTTTTTGGGATACAGGATAAATTTTGCAAAGTCAGATGTCATACCTGTGGGGGAATTGGTGGAAGTACCAAAGTTAGAGGAAGGAATGCAGTTTCCTTTTAGGTAGTCACAGAAAGGTTTTCTCTACCTGGGCATTTTTATTACTTCTACCTTCTAACAGCTGTACGGAACTAACTTTGTAGAATTATTTGAGAGAATAAAGCAGGACTTGCAGTGGTGGGAATGGCTACACATATCATGGTTAGGCTATATAGCCTTGATTAAAATGAATGTTCCTCCTTGGCTATTATATCCTATGAGGATGCTCCTGTTGTTGTTATCCAGACAGGTGCTGCTGAGGTTTGCCGGTTGGCTTGGATACTTTATTTGTTGCCACGGTCACCCCCTAGTTAAATTTACCAAACTACTGCTTCCACAGGATATGGGGGGGTGGGTGGACTGATCCCAGATCTGAAGAGACACCAAATAGGTACCTTGCTGTCATATGTGCGTGACTGGGTGTGTAAGGATTTGAGATCGATAATGGCTTGATTTTGAGACCTCGCAGGCGAGATTTCCCCTCACTAACTTATTGTTTATGGACAAGATGATATCTGGGGCTGAGTGCTGTGAGAGCCCAATTACCTTAAATAGGTAAAAGAGGATAATGAGACAGGGTGAGGGCAACTTGCTTAAGACCTTGCCGTTCACCCCATTAGTGGGAGCCCCAGGATTTAGACCAGGGTCAATGGACTCCAGCTTTAGAGCATGGGAGGGTAAGGGAATCTCCCGTTTGGGAGATTTATTCGATGGAGTGGTCTTGGTGTATTTCAATCAATTAAGTCAGAAATACGGGATTCCTAATAGAGATCGTTTCAAATACTTTCAGGCTAGAGATTATTTACAGAAGAAGACCATGCTCTTGGCTCATCACTACAAGTTGGATACAGAGAGGAGACTGATCCGATATAGGGTCGTCTCTCAGTTAGTATCATATACCACCTGCAGAGAGGGAGTAACTTGAGGGATATGGAGAGACGCCATGTGATCTGGAATCAGGAGTTAGGAGAAGAAATCTCATCGGAAACCTGGGAGGATATATGTGGGAATGTAAAGAAAATTTCAATATGCAGTAAAGCACAAACTATGCAATTGAAGATCCTTGCTTAAAAATGTGTTGCTGGAAAAGCTTATGCCCAAAACGTCGATTCTCCTGTTCCTTTGATGCTTCCTGACCTGCTGCGCTTTTCCAGCAACACATTTTTAAGCTCTGATCTCCAGCATCTGCAGTCCTCACTTTCTCCTAATTGAAGATCCTTCACAGGGTCCATATGGCACCAGAGAGGTTAGCAAAGTCTAAGAAAGGATCTTCTTCGAAATGTCCCAAATGTAAAATCAGCATAGGTACCCTCACACATTGCTTTTGGTCCTGCTACAAGATTCACGGATATTGGGGTGCCATAGTGAATGAGCTGGAGAGGATGCTGGGAATGGAAGTTAAGAAGGATCTGATATCCTTTCTTTTCGGATTACCGAATCTGCTCTCTCTGGGTGAGCACAGAAAGAGGTTATTTTGTTAGGAAGAGTATTCTATTGACAAGGGTATCAGAATAACCTCCAGGTCTTGCAGGGTGGTGTAGACTTGTGATGGAGCACACCCCCCAAGATTATCTGCAAGTATGGTGCACCATGGAACAGAGCAATTTTATAAGACATGTCGGCCATTTCTAAATTACATAGACATGGACCTATCGGTGGTACAGATTAAGGCATTCATATAGCCGTGAAGGCCATATATGGTCCGGGGACCCTGTGAGAGAGGTGGCCGAGTAAATACGGGTATAATGGCTGTTGCTCCCATGGACAGGAGCTTCGGGTGGAGGTGTGGCGAGTGGAATCATGTAATGTAGTGTAATGTAATGTAATTTACTTTTATTGGATTGTAACTTAAACTCAAATTAAATGAAATAGTATTAAATTATTTTAACTTGGGTTAAATTAAGTAAATATCAGACAATTGTATCTTGAAGAGAAGTAGATCGTTTATTGTTAACATTACTGTAATATAATAATGTATTATTTCTACTTTTCTGTATTTTTTGTACTTTCGTAACTTTTGTTTTTTTTTAAAAGAGTAAAAATATTTCAATAAATATATATATTTTTAAAAATGTGTTACTCATGACATCTTTTAAGTCACTTGGAATTTTTTTATTCTACCAAACCTTCATTTAAAAAAAAGTATTTTGGGGGAAGGGAGAGTATGTCTCCTCTTTGTTCTAATTCTCTTGCAGGGATATTGTCAGGACCAGTACCTTTGCTTTTCATCTGAGTGACAGCAGTTATCAGTTCATTGGGCTTGAAACTATTGCCTATCTCACTTCAGATTGTATTTTATAGGAGGTTACTGAGATGCATGTCAACTGTGGAGTAATGATGAAATAATTCTACAAAGTATTCTTTCCAGGAGACATTCATACTGTCTGTGTTTTTCAGGAAAGTCTTGCCAACTTTAGATCATACTGGTTTTGGTTCATCTGTTGAGAGTCTATAGGTCTCTGATTAGCATAGTCCAGATAATTTAATAAATGTTGTCCAATAGCAGAATCACATCTGGTGGTATACGCATTCGTCTGCGGTTTTCAAGCATGTTCTGGTTGAGCATGATCATCATGCTGCCCTCTGTGAATGATCAATGGTACATGTTGTTTGATATAATCTACCATTCATTGTGATGTACAGCCTACATAACTGTCATCATACCAGATACTTTATATATCATGTTACTCATTCATGTGGTAGGTAAATCTCTTTATGGCTTAACAGTTCTCAGTTAGTGGAGAAAATGTGGGTTTACAACAAAGTAGCAGGGTGAGGTAGCGTTCATGTGTTGATCAATGTTTTTGAGATACCTTCCCCTTCCAAGGCAATCTGAGGTAAACTGAATACTGCTCAGTGATGGAAGTATGGACATAGGCCCTTTTATGAGTTTTCATAATATACAGCAAATGATGATTTGATCAGGGTAGCCACTTACATGCAGGTTGGTTTGATATCACCTAACTTGAAGGTCTAAAGGTAGATAAGTCTCCTGGTCTTGATGGAATGCATCCCAGGGTGCTGAAAGAAATGGCTGAAGTTATAGTAGATGTGTTGGTGGTAATTTATCAACATTCACTGGACTCTGGGCAGGTCCCAGTGGACTGGAAGGCAGCGAATGTCACCTCGTTGTTTAAAAAAGGGTGTGGGCAAAAGGCAGAAAGCTATATAGGCCAGTTAGCTTAATAACTGTAATCAGGCAAATGCTGGAGGCTATCATTAATGAAGAAATAGTGAGACATCTGGATGGAAAGAGTTCCATCAGGCAGATGCAACATGGATTCAGGAAGGAAAGGTTGTTTTTGACAAACTTACTAGAGTTCTTTGAGGATGTAACAAATGCAGTGGATGGAGGGGATAGGTGGATGTTGTATACTTGGATTTCCAGAAGATGTTTGATAGGGTGCCACATAAAAGACTCAAAATCAGATACGAATGCATGGAGTTGCGGGGAATATACTAGCATGGATAAAGGACTGGTTAACCAATAGAAAACAGAGAGTTGGGATAAATGGGTGTTTCTCTGGCTGGCGATCAGTGGTGAGTAGGGTGCTGCAGGGGTTGGTGTTGGGCCCGCAACTGTTCATGGTATATATAAATGATTTGGAAGAGAAGACCGAGTGAAACGTATCCAAATTTGCTGATGACACTAAATTGAGTGGAAAGGTTGTGGAGGGTCTGCAGAGAGATTTAGATAGGTTAAGTGAGTGGGCAAGGGTCAGGCAGATGGAGTACAATGTTGGTAATTGTGAGGTTATCCACTTTAGAAGTAAAAGAAGGTCAGAGTATTATTTAAATGGTGAAAGATTGCAGCATGCTTTTATTTGGGGGGGCATTTAGGAGTGCTTGTACATGAATCACTAAAAGTTGATTTGTAGGTGCAACAGGTAATCAGGAAGGCAAACAGAATATTGGCTTTCATTGCTAGAGGGATTGAATTTAAGAGCAGGGAGGTTCTGCTGCAATTGAACAAGATGTTGGTGAAACTGCACCTGGAGTATTGTGTGCAGTTCTGGCCTCCTTGAGGAAGGATATACTGGCTTTGGAGGTGGTGCTGAGGAGGTTCACTAGGTTGCTTCTGGAGATGAGGGAGTTACCCTATGAGGAGAGGTTGAGCCACCTGGGACTGTACTCACTAGAATTTAGAAGAATGAGAGGGGATCTTATAGAAACATATAAAATTATGAAAGGGGTGGATAAGATAGAGGCAAACAAGTTGTTTCCACTGGTGGGTAAGACTAGGACTAGGGGACATGGCCTCATGATTAGGGGGAGTAGATTTAGGACAAAGATGAGGAGGAACTGCTTTTTCCCAAAGAGTAGTGAATCTATGGAAATCTCTGCCAAAGGAAGAAATAGAGGCAGCTTCATTAAATATATTCAAGACATAGTTGGATGGGTTTTTATTTGGTAGGGGAATTAAGCATTCTGGGGATAATGCAGGTGGGAGGAGCAGAGACCATGGATAAATCAACCATGATCTTAATGAATGGTGGAGCAGGCTCGATGGGCCAAATGGCTTACTTCTGCTTCTATTACTATGAAACTCAGCATTAAATTGAAACTCTTAGCAGATGGCTGGGCCTATTTACAAGGTTGCCAATAATTCTATAATGCATGGAACTGTAGAAATCCCAGTATATTGACCAGTGAATGTAGGTGTTTGGTAAACAGTAGAGAATCCATTTCTCAACTAATACATTGAATAAAAGGAGATTTTCTGACTGTTCAATTTCAATGGTAAATTTGAGTGTAGGAAGCCATCTACAAAGCTTTGTAAGGAAATTCTTTGATGCAGCTGCTGATTCAAATATCATGGGAATGTGTCATCTACACATTGGAAATGTACAATGAGAAGGGTGTTCCATTTGATGGAAGATGCACTTCTCATGGTAACCAACAGAAATATTTGCAAGAGTTGGGCCTAGAGGGAATCTCATGGTTACTTCATCTATTTGCTCATACATGGTGTCAGATGTGATTTTGCTATTGGAAATCATTTATTAAATGATCCAGATTCTGCTAAGGATTACATGAGAAATGATTTCAAGATCATCAGTCAGGCTCACAGTGTGAGGAATTTGCACATAGTAGAAGTTATAAATATTAATACACATGACCCTGTTTTGTGTAGGCAAAAGGAATTCATTTGTACATTCCATGTTTTTTATGGGAAAAAAATGGGTGAGGAAGAATGCCAGTCTCTGCTGTACTCCCATGGCAAAACCCCAACAAATTGCCCCGACCCCATCTAAGAAGTAGGGTTAGCAATTAATTGTTCTTGCTGCATCACCATGTCAATGATGTTTCAACCAATCAGCACCCTCTTCTCATGCTGTATACATTAGTGTACCTTTTATGAAGTCTGTTTCTTGTGTCCTAGTCTTGATGAGTACAAAATGAAAAGTTTCAACTTCTTATCTTAGTTTTCATTTTTTCTGTATTGTTCTTATCAAATCAAGCTTGATGCATTGTAGTGTTGTGTCTGAGGATTTCTCGGCATGATTACAGACTGATGGATTTTGATGATTACCAGTCACCTTGGATGTAATTTCCAATTGATGTATTCTTGAAATATGTTTTGTAACAATCACTATACTGCTTTTAAATTATAACTAAGATGATTCTAATTCAAATTGCTCACTTTATTCCTGCCTCATGTTAGTACAAAAGACCAAATAACTAGATTAGGAGAAGACAATCTGCACAGCTGAAATCTGAATCAGGATATTTATTTTGCAGTTAACTGTTAACTAACATGCAGACGTTATGTTGTGGTCAGTATCAACAAAGAGCAATCCTACCTCTTTAGTAATATTAACTACAAGTCAGCAACAATTTGAGATTTTTTAACACAAAATGATGTCCAAAAACATCACAGCAGCATAAACAGACAAAGCAAAACTGACACCCAAGCCAAAAAAGGAGCTGTTCAGACTGAAGACCCAAAGCTCTTTGATCAAAAGCTAAGTCTTAAGGAGTATCTCAAAGGAATTAATATTGTCATAAATGTTTGAGGAGGCAGAAATATTTCAGAAGGTAATACCAGAGATATGGCCCCTACTGCACAGCTACTAATGGTAGACAATGGAAATGGAAGTTGGGCATGAGGTTGGACAAGAGCCTGAAGCTAAATGATTACAGAGGACTTTCATAGTCATAGAGTTAAAGCATCACAGAATCCATGCAGTCTGTCTTCAGAACAATCCAGTCAGATCCCTTCCCTTGCTGTATCCTGATAGCCCAGACAGGATTGCTGCTTTTCCTTTACCCTATCTAAACACATTTTGCACACCTCTATCAAATCTTACATTAAACGCCTTTGCCCTAGTTTCTCCAATCTAACATTGCAGCTAAAATCTTTTTACCCCCGTACAATTCTGATAAATTTCAATCTTCATCCTTTTAACACCCTCAAAACCTTCCTCAAATGTGGTGACCAGAACATGATGTAATACATTAGAGCTTTATAAATCTTCAGCATAACCTCATTGCTTTTGTGCCCAGTCAGTCTATACATGAATCTCATGTGCTTTGCTAGCTGCTGTCTCAATCTGACCTGCCATCTTCAAAGGTCTATGCGTACAACTCTTTTGATGCTCTGCCTGTATATACCGTTTAGAATTGCACCTTTGAGTGTATGTTGCCTCTTCCTAGCCCTTCTCCCAAAATGCATTAGCTCACATTCTCCTTTATTAGTTGACATCTGCTCTTTCTGCTTGCCTTTCTTTGTCCTTTTGCAATTTTCCAGTCCAATCCTCAATGTTTGCCCATTCATAAGTTTGGTACCATTAGCAAATTTTTGAAATCTGGTGCCACATTTGTGTCATGACAATATGTATAGATTCTTGTCATATATAGTCCAAGCACTACCTTGGGGACTGCCACTTTCCCTAGTGTTCCGCAGTCTCAAAAACTATTTACAATGACTTATTGTTTTTTGTCTAAGCCTTTTCTTTCATTCAAGCTGACACTGCCATCCTATTTTATGAAGCTAAATTTTGTTAACCAGCCTTCTCTCTGGCACATTTTCAAACACTTTCTTAAAATCCATATGAGCAACATCCATTCATGAGGCACTGTGGGCCATCAACAGCAGCAGAATTGTACTCTGTAAAAATTAAAGTGACAATAAATTACTATTCTATTCCATTCCTCTCACCCACTCAACTATTATCATCAAGCCAGGAATCAACTGTGGTTCAATGGTGAGTGCAGGAGGACAGGCCAGGAGCAGCACTGGGCATACCTAAAAATTAGGTGTCAACCTGATGAAGCTATCAAACAAGACTACTTCTGTGTCATTACATTCTTGGTTCAAACTGAATTCCAGAGATGAAGTAAGAGTGAAAGCCCTTGGCATCAAGACCACAATCACCTGAGTATGGCATTAAGGAGCTCCAGCAAAATAAACTCATTGGGTATCAGGGGACAAACTCTCTGCTGGTTGGAGTCATTCATGGCATATACAAAGATGGTTGTGGTTATTGGAGGTCAGTCACCTCAGCTCCAGAACATCTCTGTAGGAATTCCTCAGGGTATTGTCCTTGGCCTTCAGCTGCTTCATCAATGACCTTCCCCCATTATAAGGTCAGAAGTGGGAATGTTTGCCAATTATTGCACAATGCTTAGCATCATTACCAACTCTTCAAATACTGAAGTAATCCATGTTCAAATGCAACAAGATTGAGACAATATCCAGGCTTGGCTTGACAATTGGCAAGTAATATTTGCTAGGAGAAAGGGAGAACTGCAGATGTTGGAGATCAGAGTCAAAAAGTGTGGTGCTGGAAAAGCACAGCGGGTCAGGCAGCATCCAAGGAGCAGGAAAGTCATGTTTTGAGCATAAACTCTTTTACACCACACAAATGCCCAAGCAATGACCATTTCCAGTCACTACCTCTTGACATTCAATGGTGTCACCATCACTGAATCCCCCTCTATCCGTATCCTTGGAGTTACCATTGACCAGAAACTCAACTGGACTCGCCACATTAACACAGTGCCTACAAGAACAAGTCATGCGCGAGGAATAATGCAGCAAATAACTCACCTCAAAACCTGTCCAGCATCTAAAAGGTGCAAGTGAGAGATGTGATAGATTACACCCCACTTTCCTGGATTGGTGCAGCTTCAACAACACTCAAGAAATTTGACACCATCCAGGTCAAATTAGCCCATTTCATTGGCACTGGATCCACATTGCTCATAGAAGCCCTACAGTGCAGAAAGAAGCTGTTTGACCCATCGAGTCTGCAGCAACCTTCCAAAGGGCATCTCACCCAGACCTTACTCAATACACCATCCCCATCACTGTAGGAGGAATTAACTATCATCAATTCACCTAACCAGCACCTTTTCTCTGGAGGAAATGCATGCAGACACAGGGAGAACATGCAAACCCTGCGCAGACACTCACCCAAGACTGTAATCGAACCTGGGTCCCTGGCGCTGTGAGGCAACAGTGTTAAACACTGTATCACTCTGCTGCCCCAGTAGCTCAGTTACAGCAGTGTGTGCTATGTACATGGTGCACTCCAGAAATTAACCAAAGATACTTACACAGCATCTTCCAAACCCATGATCACATTCATTTAGAAGGATAAGGGTAGCAGATACATGGGAACACAACCGCCTGCAATTTCCTTTCCAAGCAACCCACCACTCTGACTTGAAAATGTACCACTGTTTCTTCACTGTCGCTGGGTCAAACTCCTGGACTCCCTTCCCTAACGGCATTATGGGTCAACCCACAGCACATGGACTACAATGGTTCAAGAAAGCCACTCACCACCACCTTCTAAAGGGCAACTCGGGTCGTAATAAATGCTGGCCAGCCAGCAATGCCCACATTTCACAAACTAACTTTTAACAATTCCTTTTATCAATCTTTTCTGCTAATTCATCTAAAAATTCAATTAGATTAATCTAACATGGTATAAGTTTTACAGAATCTGTGCTGGCTGTCCATAATTAGCTTAAATCTCTCCAAATGCCTCTTAATTATTTTTCCTGACTATTGTCTCGAAAACTTTACTTACCACTGATATTAAATTAACCATTTTTAAGGATGGAAGATTTTCCAGATGTGAGGAGGGATAATTTATGGAATTTTCTATCTCAAACGTCTGTGACTGTGTCTGTTGTAGAATATATTCAAAACTGCAATCAATAGATTTTTGGGCAAAAATGAAATAAAAGGATATGGGGTCAGAATGGAAAAATGCAGTTAATGCAAAAGGTTAATCATGATCTTAATGAAAGGTGGAGTAGACTTGAGAGGTCATATTGTTTGTCCCTGTTCCTATTTCTTATATTCTTATGGAGGATTTTGAAACAATATTAAAAGTAACAATCATGCAATATTAGAAAATCTTACTGAACTATCAGTCATTTAATTTAAACTTGCTTGGATATTTACATTGACAAATTGCACTAAAGTTTACTTGCTCCTTTAAAAATAGTAAGCCCAAGATCTGTATCACAGATCAAGAAGGATATTCTGATATTCATCTCTATGTTGGTAGACCTAGAACTCCAATGTTGCTCAATCACTGCATGTCACCAGATAATTGTAGTAATTCTTGGCAACACTGCATTGCCTGAACATTATGCTACAAATCAGCAGCTCAGCTGCATCTGCCAGCTTTCACATTGCCAATATCCTGTTATGTCCCTGCCAATGATGACCACAACTGTCTTGTTGAGAAAGAAAGGTCTCTTATTTCTGGCGCATCACCAGCATTTCTCATTTCTTCTCCATGTTGGGAATGTTGTAAGGATAATAACAGCATGAATTGACTGTCAGTTCATAATGCAGTTCCAATATCAGTCTGCTCCATGGTTTATCTCTTATCAAACCTATTCCAATATCACATGTATCAACTTATTAGTTGCACTAGTACAATTAGTCACTGAATGAGTAAAATTATAGTTATTTAGTTATATTTATGTTACTTACTTTTGTTCTATCGAGGTCAATTCCTGGAATGGTGGGATTACCTTACACTGAAAGACTGAAGCGACTGGGATTGTATACCCTTGAGTTTAGAAGACTGAGAGGGGATCTGATTGAGACGTATAAGATTATGAAAGGATTGGACATTCTGGCAGAAGGAAACATGTTTCCGCTGATGGGTGAGTGCCGAACCAGAGGACACAGCTTAAAAATACGGGGTAGACCATTTAGGACAGAGATGAGGAGAAACTTCTTCACCCAGAGAGTAGTGGCTTTGTGGAATGCTCTGCCCCAGAGGGCAGTGGAGGCCCAGTCTCTGGATTCATTTAAGAAAGAGTTGGATAGAGCTCTCAAAGATAGTGGAATCAAGGGTTATGGAGATAAGGCAGGAACAGGATACTGATTAGGATTGATCAGCCATGATCATGTTGAATGGCGGTGCAGGCTCGAAGGGCTGAATGGCCTACTCCTGCACCTATTGTCTCTTGTCTATTGTCTATTGTATATTATTATGAACTATTAAACTGAGGCCTCATCTTCACTCTCAGATGAAAGTAAAAAATGCCATGATGAATATATATTCCTGACTGAGAATATATATTCATCAACCTCAATAAAATTGATTATCTCTGGATATTTTCTCATTAGTGTACATCTGACATTCCTATGCATAAATTTCATAAATTGATGGACGGGATCTTAATTTAACATTTCACCTAAAAGTCCTCCGAAAAGAAGTAATGGATTTGGGATTTGAATCTATGATGTAGTGAATACTGTTACCATTGAACCACAGTTGACACCACAAATCCATCCCTCCTCATTTCACATTCAACAGCTTTATGGTGGAACTATTGTTAAGAAACGAATGTAGCCATGGTGTGAAGATGCCGGTGTAGGGTGGACAAACTCAGAAGTCACATGACACCAGGTTCTACTCCAACTGGTTTATCTAAAATCACAAACTTTCAGAGCGAAGTTCCTTCATCAAGTGAAATGGAAGGAAGCACACCGGCACAGAATATATAAAGTTAAAAATCACATAGCACCAGGTTATCGTCCAGTAGGTTTATTTGGAAGCACTAGCTTTTGGAACGCTGTTCCTTCATCAGGTGGTTGTGGAGTATAAGATTGTAAGGCACAGAATTTATAGCAGATGTTTACAGTGTGATGTAACTGAAATTATAGATTGAAAAAGACCTGGATTGTTAGTTAAATCTCTCATCTTTTAGAATGAGCATGTCGGTTTTAGTTCTTTCATATGTAAATCACAGAACGTTTTAAAGTTGCATTCTCAAGTGAACTTAACAATTGGTGTCACGTTGGCCCAGATAATACATTTAACATGTGAGGTGCTTTGTGTGCCATTGTCTATACCGAATGTTCAGACTGATTCTAATCTAAAAAATAGATTTACAGAATCTTACATGGATTCATGCAATTTTTGAGCAAAATAAAAAAAAATTCTGCAGGTACAAATTCACCCCACAAACTTATATGTGTATGTTTGTGTGTGTGTGTATGTGGGTGTGTGTGGGGGGGCTGGGGTGCGGGGAGTTCTAGGTGTCTGTGAGAGAGTGTGTGTATATGTGTGAGTGAGAGTGTAAAGGGGTATAAGTCTGTGAGAAGGTACTTGTATGCGTGTGAGTGTGGGATTGAATGTATGAGCATACAAAAGAAAGCTTGTGTATGAGAGAGGGTCTATGAGAGTATATGGGTTTGTAGGAGTGTGTGTGTCTGTAGAAGTCTGTGTGTAGGCGTGTGTGTGTCTGTGTATGTGTGGAGTGCAGTGGGGTCACCTGTAGTGTGACACGAACCCAAGGTCACAGTTGAGGTCATCCCCGTGGATACCAAACTTGGCTATCAGCCTCTGCTCGGTCACTTTGCGTTGTTGCCTGTCCCAAAGTCTGCCTTACAGGATGGTCACACGAAGATCCGAGGTCAAATGTCCTGGATCGCTGAAGTGTTCTTTGACTGGGAGGGAACACTCCTGTCTGTTGATTGTTGTGCGGTGTCCATTCATCCGCTGCTGTAGCCTCTGCTCAGTCTCGCTAGCGTACCATGCCTCAGGGCATCCTTGCCTGCAGCATATGAAATAGACAACGTTGGCTGAGTCACAATAGTATCTGCCGCGTACATGGTGGGAGGTGTTCCCACGTGTAATGGTGGTATCTGTGTTTACACTCTGATACGTCTTGCAGCATCTACCGTGACAAGGTTGTATGGTGTTGTCCTGAAAGCCGATCAGTTTGCTACGAACATTGATCTATTTGAGGTTTGATAGTTATTTACAGGCAAGAAGAGGAAGCATGGGGAGGGTCTTTCAAAGGTCTTTGGGGAACAGTTGCTGTCAGTAACAAGAACACTCTCAAATTTATCTTTATACTTTGTGGATCAAATAATGCAATATGTATTTGTACCAGTAACTAGATAAATGTTTGTCATTTACTGTGTATTTTCCAGTAAAATAAATAATTAAATTAGTAAAAACATCAGAATTCATTTACATAATTGAAATTACACAATTTAGGAATAGGAATATTCCATTCAGGTCCATGATGCTAGTTCCACCATCTAATTGGATAACAGTTAATCATATATTATTTCCACCTACATAAATTTTAATATTTCAGTACTTTTATCTAAAAATATATTAATCTCAGTTTTGAAATCTTCAACTGCCCTAATAAGGATAACTCTACCCAATGAAATACAAGGCTTGTCTATGTAAACTGTTCTCTTAGACCTGGAGATAGTGCAGGAGAGGGTAGAAATAATTGGAGAAATTAAGCAGACTAGGAGTGATATAATTGATAAAGAATAAATGATAAGATTGTAAGTAGCAATAGAGAGAACAGACACAAATGTCACAATTAATTTATAAAATGTTAGTAAACATCTGCACAATATACACTGGACTAATCAGCGTTTCTTTCCCACATGCGCTCATTCATCTGGTGAGCTGAGACAAACTTGCTTTTACACAGTAAGTTTTGGAATGCACTACTTGGAATAGCATTTGAAGCAGATTTGTTGAAAGCAATTTTCAAAAGAGAATTGGATAAAGATGTGAAGGGAAAGAAATTACATGGTTGAAGGGAAAAAAAAGCAGATCAGTGTAATTGAACAACCCTTTCAAAGACGCGGCACAGGCACAATATGTGAAATAACCTCCTTTTGTATTGTTTCACTCTACAAGCTATGTAATCAGCTTTCTCCCTCATTATTCATGCTCACTATTCATTTGAGATGATCTAATTGGAATGATTGAGATTATTTAAGGGGTACAATAGGGAAAATATACTGTGTTTTCACTCAGAATCTGAGTCGCTGTGGCAACATGCATGATGTAGTCTGGAACTGTGAGTACTGATGGTAGGAAATGGTGGTATAATGGTAATGTTACTGGACTAGTAATCCAGAAACTTAGACTATTGACCTAGGGATGTGGATTTAAATCCCACTGTGGGAGCTAGTCTCAGTAATGGTGACCACAAAGCTCTCGTCAAGTGTCATAAAACCCATCTGATTCAGGGGAGGGAATCTGTTTTCCTTACCAGGTCTGGCTACATGTGACTCCAGATACACAGTGATATAATTTATTTAACTGCCTGTGAAATGGCCTAGTTGGCCACTGTATTCATTGAGAAGCTGAAACTGTGTTGCTGGAAAAGCGCAGCAGGTCAGGCAGCATCCAACAAGCAGGAGAATCGAAGTTTCAGGCATGAGCCCTTCTTCAGGAATGAGCCCTTCTTCATGCCCGAAACGTCGATTCTCCTGTTCCCTGGATGCTGCCTGACCTGCTGCGCTTTTCCAGCAACACATTTTCAGCTCTGATCTCCAGCATCTGCTGTCCTCACTTTCTCCTATT
The DNA here is from genome assembly GCF_037043375.1 of Chiloscyllium plagiosum. NCBI lineage: Eukaryota > Metazoa > Chordata > Chondrichthyes > Orectolobiformes > Hemiscylliidae > Chiloscyllium > Chiloscyllium plagiosum. The sequence continues at coordinate 45,049,113 of NW_028270158.1, read as the reverse complement.
CATTGAGAAGGGCAATTAGAGATGGGAAACAAATGCTAGCCTTGCCAATGATGTCCACATCCTGTGAAAGAATTAAACAAAAATTATCTTCTTTATGTGGCTGACCTGGATTCTCTCTTACCTTACCATTGGCATCTGTTGGAAAGATTTACAGGCTAAACACCTAACCTGTTTAGCCATATTGTGGGTGCACCTTCCTCAGCCATCAAGTCCTGGGGGGACTCAAAACAAAGCTACTCATTCAGAAGCGTGGATGTTATCCATAAAACACCAAGACCTCAAGGGCAGATAAAAAGGATTAATTGGATAGCTCTCACAGAAGGACCTATGGGCCAACTTGCCTCTTTCTGTGCTGTAGTATTCTATGTGATGGGGACAAAGTTACAACGTTTAAAAGACACTTAGATAAATACACGAATAGGATAGGTTTGTAGAGATATGGGCCAGGAGCAGGCAAGTGGGATTATGTTCGGCAATGACTGGCTGGACCATAGGGTCTGTTTTCGAGCTATATGAATCTATGACTCCAATTAAATTGTCATTAAGAGCCATAAAGCAACTCAACTGCTGATTAAGCCAACTCAATCTCACTGATCGCATTTACAAACTAGGATTGGAAGAAAGGACAGGTTCTATAATGCGTGGAGAAGATGGGCCGAATGACCTCCCGCTGAGCTGTAAATCCCCATGTTTGGGTAACATAATG